>NC_056737.1:641576613-641594113 GCF_019279795.1 Protopterus annectens
AGTTAACTACTTGAAACCTACCTTACTAGGCTATATGGACAGAGATATGACTGAGCTCTCAGATTATCTTTCCCAGACAGATATGTCTGTAGCCTTAAGCAGCATTCTACCTTCACCCAGGTTGATGCCTCAATACAAACAAAATAACTATCGACTTCAACAATTGGCTTAGCTACTGGTGTCAATATGGGGGATCCAGTATTTGTTAGCCCAGGATGATATGGTCGATGGACAATGCTGCTTTACCAGGGATGGTCTTCATCTGTCACCTCTTGCTTTTCAGTTACAGGTCAAAGTACTTGGCTCCCCATAGTGCCTTTTTAAGGTAATGTCATAAGAACAAAATTCCTGACATAAAATTATCCGCAAAAGACAAACTCATGGTTTTGCTGCTTAATGCTAGGAGTGTAAATCAGCAACTACACTGAATGGAGGCACTACTTATTTGGGATGATGATGATGTTCATGCAGTCACAGAGACATGGTTTAGGGTCACAGAGAGTACTCCAGCCATGAAAGGCTACAATGCCTTCCACATGATCAGGCCACAAAATGAATGATGAATGTTAAAGAAACAAAGAAGGAGGTGTATCCAATTCATGAAAGACGAATACACCTCAGGACTGGTTAAGTATTACGACTCCCTAGAGTTATTCCAAGTCCAACTAACTGTAGGAAAGATCCCCCCATCACTGTTAGCTATAGGTCCACCAGCATGAACCATGAAAACCACACAGTGCCTTCATGGACCTACTTGAGTCACTCATGATACAGCCAAGCATGGTTGACTTTAACTATCCTTCCATCGATTGGGTTACATATATGATCTCAAACACACTCTCCCTAAGGTTCCTGCACTTTATAAACACAAATACTCTGGAACAGTTAGTCTGCACCCCCACAAGGGGATGGAATGTCCTTGATCTAGCACTCACCAACATGGGAGATCACTGCACCACCCCGTGTAGGAGACCCTCCCTGGTAAGGTCTGACTATAAGTCAGTCACATTCACTGTAACAATCATAACTGACCCCCGTCCTCAGGATTCAAAAGGTTGACAAGTTTCTCCAAAGCAAACAATAGCCTCCTAAGGGAAGGTATACATAGTGTCCAACCTCCTACCATGTACACAAACACCCTGTATAAACAGCTTTACAAGTGTATACACTCAGTCATACCAGAACAGATCAAAACTTGCTCACAAAAAAACAAGCTGCCCTGTTTGACAGCTAGCACAAATAGATTATAGAACAAGAGCAAATGCTGATGTCCAGGAATAAGTGGGAACAGCCTCGGCAGAAGAACACCCTCCATAGCCTAAACAAGAAAATGAGGCATCTTGTAAAGTCCTCTAAAGCAAATTACAAAACTAAATTAGCATCCATAGCTAAGAATGATCACAATACATTCTTTAGCTATGTCTGTAATGTAAAAGGGAAAGCCCAGTTTTGCAACAAATTCATAGTGGATGGTACCAGTCATACTGAACCTGAAGACATTGTCAACCTGCTAGCAGACAGCAAGAGCATGCCTCTGAGCTGATACTGTCAGCTACCACACCCACTTTGGGATCTCTGGAAGACTGCTGCCCTGCCCTGTTTTTTGCAAAAAATTCACATCCCTGTCTCCAGCAATCATACCCCAAAGCATACCTGTCACCAGTTCTCTACCTATTATCCCCTAAGAACAGGCATAACTGCACTTGCCAAGGCCAAAAACACAGCCTCTGTGAGCTGGGATAATATCACAGGCTGCTTACTAAATGGTGTAAAGCAAGAGTTAGCAGAACTACTGGGTACTCTCTGAAACTATAATCTACATACTGGCTTTGTCCCAGCAGAGGTGAAAACAGCAACCATACTCCCCTTGCACACAGGGTCTCTCAACTGACCAGGGGAACTATAGACCCATAAGCCTGACCAGCCTTGTCTGTAAGGCCATGGAGAGAATCATCTTGGACCTTATCAACAAGGACATTGGTGACCTTCAAACTCTTGACCTGACCTACTTTGGCGTTGTTAAGGGCAAATCATGTCTGTTAAACCTAGTGGAAATCTTCAAGAGTGTCACCAAAGCCCTGGATGAAGGCAAATCAGTATATACTGCCTATCTCAAGTTGGTCAAGGTCTTTGACACAACTCCCTCTCAGGCATCTATGAGAAACTTACACAGCTGAGGATTAACCCATATGTTATTAGATGGGTAGCCAACTGGCTCACCAGCAGAATGCATACAGTCATACTTGGGGATTCCACCTCTTCCAGCAGACCTGTTACCAGTGGTGTTCCACAAGGGGCTGTGCTGGGCATCCTACTGTTTGGAATCTATTTCTCAGAAATTTAGGTGATAACAGATGGCCTGTGGCTCACCAAGTTTGCTGACGACTGCAAACTGTGTGCAATCATTGAATCCCCAAACAATGTCAACATACTATGGGCTTACATACATAAATGATTGTTGCCAAAGCCACAGACATAAACCTAACTCAAAAAATGCACTATTATCCCTTTCAGCTGCAAATTACACTATTAGTAATACCCCCTAAGTTTCACCACAATAGTGAGAGCTTTGGGAATACTGATCATGGATTCGCAGATATGAAATACATATCTTGGTTTATAAGGGAATAATGGTACAACTTCACTAGGCTTAAAACGGCTCTGGGGCAATTAGCCTAGTAACCTCCTATGAACCTGTGAACCTACAACCATTATGGTAGTAGCCTCGTATGAAGCTATGAACCTATGCAAGCCTGCCAACACCTTGTCTCACACATGTCCTGCTGATGTCATATACTATAAGTTCAGCTGCAGTCTTGTAAAAGTCAGACTTATGCCTTGGCACTTGCATTAAGTACTGTGTTCTGTAGTCTTTATACTTAAATAGGTATGGGGTTTTATTTCACTGCAGTCAAGTGTGTGTGTGTGTGTGTGTGTGTGTGTGTGTGTGTGTGATCTTGCATGACATTACAGGCAGCCTTTTACTGTAGCATGCGGGACATTATTATCATATTCTCAGACATTGCTGATGTCATTAGCTATATAAAATGCTTGGATATGCAGTCATCCCACCAGGGCATGATCAGACACTGGCCTGGAGGCCAGGCAGATGTCAATTGATCCTATACAAGACAAATAACAGTGATATTTCTGTTCATCTATCGACATACATCATGACATGGTTTGTAGGCCCTATGTTATCTTGCTGAGAAAGCCCTGTGGTCTCTCCAGCTGCTGCATGTCATACCTCTCAACATCTTAGAGAAAGAAATATGGACAAAGCCATAAATAAAAGTGGGACAAAGGCCAAAAATATGGATAATTTTAAATATTGCTCTTACAATCTTAGAAAGTTGGTAGAATAACAGGTTTTGCATTATCATGAATTTTCTGACAGGTATGAAGTCTGAAACTCAAATATCTGTCATTATTTTGTGACTTCAATCTTTAATGATTTGCCACTAATTTGACAGAAAACCACAATTTTATGAAAAACAGACCAAAGATATGAGGCAAAACTCTGGACATTCTGCAAAAATGTGTACAGTTGAGAGGTATGCTGCATGTGTCTGTTGAGGTCCATGCAATAGAGAGCATTATACTGTATTACTGTTCTCATGAGGTTTGACTACAGTGCATTCATTCAGTCCTAGGATCTGAGTATGATGGTGTGAATTATGCGTGCACCATACGTTTGTCCAGGAAAATCATTAAAGAGAAAAGTTAGAAAGTAATGATGCACATTGCAGTTTCTGACTTCACAACCCTTACAAGAGCGTTCACTATACAGTTGCGAAATTTTGATGCTATCAACTGTCTAATTCAAAGTTACAAAGAGCAGTTCAACAACACAAATACTAAGTACTATGTTAGCTATGCACCCTGAGCATCAGACATAGCTTTTGTATCCCTGAATCTAAAAGATAGAAAACAGGGATATGGCACAGTTATCCTCAATTGTACAGGCTGTTGTGGGTATTGGGGGGGGAGGTCAGGAAGCCTAGTCTGACACAAAAGGTCGGTGAGTGTGTGTGAGTAAGAATGTGAAGAAGGCACACATTGGGATAAAACAATAAATGGCCAGTGAGACAAAATGAGTAACTGTTGTGGTGTGTGTCTGTACGGCTCCTCCAGGTGAAATTGGTGTGCGAGTGTGTGCATCAACACAGCCATGCTCTGTGCTAGCTCTGTGTCTTGGTCTGTTGGACAGGTGTGAGCCATGCATGGTAGAGGTGGCAGTTCATCATTGTTGTCCCTGACCACTAGCACCTCCACACCCAAGGTCAGATGCAGTCCTGCTACCTGAACATGACTGATGTCTGTTGGACAAGCTCCCTACATGGGGATGCCCAGGACCATGACCCCATGCCCTGCCACATCTGGGTGTGGAAAGCACACTCGCTGATGGAGCAGTTGATATACTGCCACTATGGGAACATGACTGGGCACGGCCACAGTGACTGACAGCAGATGATGCGACTGACCTATGCTCACGAGGATGCCATTCCCCTCCCAGCAGATGTTCCATCACAGACACTGCTCATTCCACGACAGATACCCCTCAGACCATTGTAAACACCCCCTGTTCCAACATCTCATTCATCCCATCCAGTGAATTGACAACATAGTGAAGGCAGGCATGCATGTCAGACTGTGCCACATCCACAACCCTGAGCATTTGTCTGGAACACCTATGGGAACATGCCTGTGCCTCCATGATGGTCCTAAACATATGTTGAGTAGCATGGGAAGTGACATTTGCCCCAGGTGGAGGAGGGACTGCAGGCCCCCTCTGAGTACCCCTATTAATCTTCCTGTGTGGCACCTCACCCTTACTTTGGCTACAGCCAGACTCAACAGGTACTGAACCACAGTAGCCACATTTCCCTGATCAATGTCCTTGCTCTGCACCTGTCCAATATCTCTGAGCTTAGTGGACTGGGTAGACAAAGGCCTACTGGCTGTGTCCAATAGAGATGCAGGGGATGGCTGCATATTAACCTATGTGTCAGATTCCTCCTCTACACTTCCCAACTGTGCCTCAGTTCGGCCACCATCATTATCAGAGTCTGCGGATACACTGAAATCAGGTGGCACAGGGCCCACACTCCCACTGTCATGATCACCTGTGATAAAAAGCAAGAAACACAGGAATACATTAATACCTGCAGTACTATAGTGCAATATATGCTAACAAACTAACAGTGCTGCCACTATTACAGACAGTACAGCAATACACATAACAGGAGTGAGATCAAAATCAGACACTACAATATTTCTTTAAATTGCCCAGCAGTACTGACATAAAAATATTTGTCTTACCATCTGCAGAAGATATACTGCACTGTACTCCAGCTGGTCCTAGAGGAAGTCAATCCAGAGGCAAGGGCAACCTCATCAAAATTAACAGTAACACAGGGGGTAAAACATTTAACCCTTTATATGTGCATTGTCTAATCTTAACAAGAACATGACTGACAACTCCAACTTAAGCTTATAACTGTAGCAATCTTCCAACTCCCCACCCACAAAAAAAAAAGACATGTGACACAGAATTAACTTATTCATTTCAATTGTTTTACTATACAGCAGTATTCAACTGTTCAGATAACAATGTCTAAATGGAAGCTCCTCCTGGGATGTGCTTGCTGTCTTGAAAGGTGTTGCATCCATATCCAATACATGCTGTCCTACACTCTACTAGGAGTTGTCTGGATCACTGATACTGGCCAGGAACTGTTCATTGGGGGTAAGTGGGGGTTCCCTAGCAGGCCCTTCCCTGGTAGACATTTGGTCTCGGCCCACTACAGCTGCTCACCTGCGTGCAGTATTGATCATGTCAGTGGCCCTGTGGCGCACCTGTTTGTATGCTACTCCACCCACGGCATTCACATTTTGGGAATTTTGCTGCCATACTTGCATCTGGCATGCTATATTTCCCCGTCCCCATTCCAGAAAAAAAGCATCGCATTGCTGAAACCTCTCCATAATTATTTCATTTTCCCATTGGTGAAGGGGGGGGGGGTAGATCTGCGTGGATTGACACACCTTAGTGGCATACTTCTAGGTGCACTAAAAGACAACAGAAGTATAATACACATAAGTATCATATAACTACAAAATAGTTTCCAGATAAAACAGAAAAGGTAGCCAATCAATATTACTCACTGGAGAAATATAAAACAGTCTACAGATGTGAAATACTAACAACAGGTAGGATGCACTTTTGATTCCCCCAAAAGAACAGTCCATTCTTGTTTGTGCCATAACATTAACTCATCTTTGCACCCCCATCCCCACAAAAGAACAGGCAACTGACCCATTTTGCTAACAAAACATCTTAGAAATGCTAAAAATACTATCGAAGGAACTGCACCTAAAACATTTATACATATTTATCACACGCCCCCACAAAAGAGCAGGCAAATGACCCATTTTGCTGACAAAACATCTTTGGAATGCTAAAAATGTTATCAAAGGACCTGCACCTGAAACATTTCAACATATTTATCACATGCCCCCACAAAAGAACAGGCAACTGACCCATTTTGCTAACAAAACATCTTTGAAATGCTAAAAATGTTGTCAAAGGACCTGCGCCTGAAACATTTCTACATATTTATCACAACCCCCCACAAAAGAACAGGCAAATGACCCATTTTGCTAAGAAAAACATCTTTGAAATAGGAAAGGTGCTATCAAAGGACCTGTTCCTGAAACATTTGTACATATTTATCACACAACATTCCATTTTCATGTATTGTCAAGCATGTGTACCTCTGAAATGGCTTGACAAACATGCCCATGCCATCAGTACACTTCTAACTAATGCATACAGATAAAAGTGTAAAAGTCTTTGCTTTATATTATTCTTAAATGCATTTCAGCATATGCAGTATACAGGTGACAAAATGGGAGCACACCTGCTGAAGTTCAATACTCCTCTGTACAGAAATATCCTGAGGAAAAAGCTTTCTTGTAGTCTTCCAAACATATACAACTTTCTTCACCATCAGTTTGGCTAGTTACACGTTTGCCATTTTATAATGGCATAGATTATTAATGGATTGCATCTGTCTTTGTCTCTGTTTCATAGATGTTAATTACAGCATGACTAGCTAAACTGCATGCTAATCAAACAATCCACCACAGTGGAGCTATGTAGTACCCATGTAGACTGGATGATGTTTTTTCCTGCAGATGTCAAAACTTTTGGAGTACAGCCACAGAAAGTCTACACAGGCAGAATGTTAGGAGCTGCTACTGCTTTAATCCATTTGTAGATGCTAGAGGCTGAAGCCAATGCTGTTGCTGCTGCCAATAGGCCTAGGCTGAGAAGGAGAGTTTTCAGGCCACGTTTAACTTATCACAATCTACATGTCATAGCAATTGTAAAGCACTGCAGAGTGGACCGGGACACACTACTGGAACTCTGTAACCTCCGCCACCCTCAACTCAGAGCCAGAGCCAACTGAGGGGAACCCATCCCAGTGGAAACTAAGGTTATGTGTAGCCCTTATAATCTTAACTTCAGGTACCTTTCATAAAGTAACATGGGACATGCTGGGGGTGTTACAGGCATCAGCATACCTGGTTTACCTTCAGATCCAATAGGGGAACATTTTACAGCTGGATTACCTGGTTTACCTTTGATTACTTCCAGACTATGCCTGCTTTGTGTAGGGGTCTCTTCGTTTTGGAGATTTGACATAGCTTGCACTCATGTAGAAATGAAGGCACCACCTGGGGAACAGGGAAAGCTCTACATTAACAGGAAGAGCTACCACTCTATCAACTGCCAAGTCATGTGTAATGCCAAGGAAATCTTGAACATGTGTGCTGGCAACGCTGGCAGTTACCATGACTCACATGACCGCACACCTCCTAACTGTACCAGATGTTTGTTAGGGGAGATATTCCACTGGGTCATTTACTGGGGGATGCAGACTACACACTGGAGTCATGGCTGATGACACCCCATTAGAAATGCACACACATCCACAGAAGAACACCATAATGAGGCACAGGCCCAACCCAGAAATGCCACAGTGTGTGTGTTAGGGCTGCTTAAGTCACGGTTCCTGTGCCTATATACATCTGGGGGAGCCCTGCAGTACAATCCATGGATATGTACAGAAATCTTCACAGTATGTGCCATGCTACACAACATAATCCTGAGGATACAGCTGCAGCAGGATCAGCAAGGGGAAAGGGCACACACCTCACCATCCATGCCAAAGTCACTACAGTCACAGGCAGATGAGGAGTTAGAGGGGGAACCACCAGCTGCTGTGGGTGTAGGCAGACATAGACATGTTCAATATGCCCTTGCATTGACTAAGAGACAACAGATAGCACACTAACTCACCACCTAGGGGGCTAAAACCATCCTCTTACTCACATACATATATTAACATTGATGCATTGATGCCAGGCAACTCACACAACCTTCACTTCCCAATGTATTGGCTGTGTACTGCTTGCATCAGACAGAGCCAGCCCTGAAGTAACACTGTGACAACTGCCGTCTTTACAAGGTAAGTCCTGTACCTGGAGTGAATTGTTTAATAATACTATGGCATATCCTTGTATTTCATCACTTGATACAGTAAGCAAGTAGAATATGGGAGATTTGTGCAGACATTATGTTAACATGTGACAGCAGAGAATTATTTGACTTATATGTGTCTACTAGTAAGAAGTAGGCCTCAGGCATCAAAGATTCACACAGTCATACCTCTCAGAAGTATTGATAGTCACGGCATGCCCTCAGATTAGCCCCATACATTTGTACTGGAAAATCATTAAAGAGAGAAGTTAGAAAGTAATGATACACATTGCAGTTTCTGACTTCACAACCCTCACAAGACCAAACAACAGACAGAATGCAAAACCAGGAGAATAACAAGAGCAACACATCCTTGTTTGTGCCATAGCAGTAACCTAGCTTTGCCACCCCCTCCCACAAAAGAACAGTCCATTCTTGTTTGTGCCACAACAGTAACTCACCTTTGCTCAATCCAAAAGAACACACTATGCTTGTTTGAGCCATAACAGTAACTCAGCTTTGTTTCCCCCTTCAAAAGTACAGTGTACCCGTGTATGTACCATAAAAGTAACTCACCTTTGCCCCCCCCCAAGAAGAACATTCTATGCTTGTTTGTGCCATCCAACTTGCCCTTCAATTGTTGGGAACTGCATGTCATATTATTGTAAGCAATAATCATAACAGGTTGTGCGATCACTAAGTGCACTACATCCAAATATAATAAATTTAATAAATGTACAAATAATAGTTTATAGTTTGATATCAATGTACATTCTGTTGCAGCTGACTGTGTGAAAAATTACTTCAGTTATTTGCTGCAAAGCTGTTTGTGTGACAAAGAGGGATGAGACACCCATCCTGTTTTCTGAAGGTGCATTGGAGTGAGAGTTGAAATCCAGCCCTATGTATAAATATCTCATGCGTACTAATATTTTCTACTGTGTATGTCATAGATTGCTTTTCCTCATTTCAAGTATTTCTCACCTTTATACTAGATAAGTAGACCACCCAGAAAGTAAACAGCCAAAAATAGAAACGGGATACATTCAATCATTTCTATTGCCTGTGGCAGCAGGTATAAGTGTAGGGCTAGAATACAGATCTCCCTGGGTTCCAGTACAATGTGTGCAACATTTGTTTTACCATTGTGATATTGTAGTTTATAGCAATGAACTGAAACATGAACAGCTATTATTTAAACTCTCTTGTGGCAACAGCTGTTAGTATAGGACTGTCATGCATATGGTCTTGGGTTCAAATACAGCATATTCCATGCACATTTACTGCTGTTCCACTTCCCAATATAGTCACTCTCACTTATAATACATGGTGTAGCTGATATTAGTTATGTGTATGAGGGCTGAGACAGTAATATTGGGCCAGATATTTCTTTATTTATTTATGTATTATCACATTTATTATCAACTATATGACTGTGGGTATACTGTGTACTATATCCCTCTAAGTATATTTCTGCTCTCTGGATTGCCATGACCTTCACAATTGCCAACACACATACACAAGTCCATGTACATCAAATAACCTTGAAATTGCATTGCTTATAGCTGTTGTGCATGCTCCCCATCGCACACCATGTTTGCGTGATAGTGTTAAAATGCATAACAATTTCAAACAGTGTGCACACTCCCAGTAAACATAGTAAATAGAACTGGTAGAAAACCATCAGTCTCCATTGTTCTTGATCAATGATAGACATAGCAGAGTTCATGGAGAGGGTGTGAGATTTAGGGCTCAGAGATGGGGTGTCAAGGAATCCAAGATTTTTGTTGGGCCCCTAGAGAAACATCACATTGCCAGGTTCCTGCAGGAGGACTATTCTGGGTCCCAATATAAGTCAGAGGTTTGGGATAGTTTGGCCCAGGCTGTGACCAGTGTCACTGTTATCTCCCACTTTCCTGAACAATGTAGGCAGCACTACAATAACCTCTAAAGGAGGAAGAGGGGTATCCTTGATACTTGGATTGAGACATTTAGGATGGAGGACATCCCACAGATGTGTGAGTATCAACTGCAGAGAGTACTTGTAAGGCTTAAAAGCTGAATATAGGCAAGAGTGGTATTCATAATGGCATTCTGTTCTGTTTTTTTTCACAGCTGCTATGGAGAGGGAGTGCAATGTTAGGACCCATGCAACTAAACTGGTGAGGATGAGGGAGGCATGTGGTATGTGTTTGCAGCAGAAGAGTAGTGTTATTGTAGCATTAAAAGTTAAAGAAAATGTTTTTGGTATTATATACAGTTGCATCAAATTGAGCATGCATATCTCAACTGTAAAAGCAAGTATGCATGCATTAGTCTGTAGCACAAACAAAGATAAATTCTTTGGTATTGTATACAGTTGTATTAAATTGAAGATACATATTCCAACTATAAAAGCAAGTATGCATGTATTGTGTACCAATGCACACCAATGGTAAAGCAACAGTAGTTAAACATATTAGATACAGCTGTATTCAAACCCAGTACCATCTGGCCCCAAAAAGGAATGTATCACTGCATTAATACCTGCTGCCACAGAGTCAGTTAAGTAACAGGTCTATTCCAGAGATTCAATACTTACTGTCATACTTTAGCAATGTTGTCACTGGAAGAATTACATGGCATTCCCTTGTGTACTAATCATTTCAAGGTCTCCCTTTTGCCCATCACACAATGCCGTGCAAATAAGGTAAGCATAGCCAATCCTTCCATTCATTCATCCATCGCCAGTGATTGCGCTAAGTGTCGCATCATGCAAACAATGTCCAAAAAAACAATAAAATAATAATAAAAAACTGACAGAGAAAACACAACTTGCACACAAATGAAGAGGAGGTTGGAAGTTAATGAAACAGAGCCTGTTAACTGTGCACTGCTTACTTGTATTTCCAACCTTGACTGACGTACATGTAATACTTTGTAAGTGTAACCTGACACATCCACCTGATGTACGCATTCACAGTTGCCATACATACATACACCGAATGAGTACCTGCAAGATTGTTTACATCTGCTATACAGAGCCAAGGACTTGGCATTCAGCAGTTCTAATGAGTTCAGACCTCATTTGCATCTTCACCATGCTGACAGCCCTGAAACTACACCAGAAGGCAACTGTGTAGCTGGGGAAACTGAAGGGGAGCTGAATTATTTATGTGTTGAACACATTCAAGTTCTGATTTTTAGATAATAAGCCTCCATTTTGTCAGGGACACTTATATGCTAACATGAAACTACGAATAAGCTGTTTAATGTTTTCTATAATTACTTTCATTAGCACACACATTTACACTTTTATCTGTCTGCATTACTTACAAATGTACTGCTCATTTGGGGGTGGGGGAGCAAAGCTGCATTTGTGTTATTGCACAAAAAAAGATTTATGTTGCTATTGTTACTCTCCTTTTGTTTCATCCAGATTACTGTTACGTGTTAAGGTCAGTTCTGTACAAATCTCACACATTTTCCTTTTTATTCTGTCCATGTAGACTCCTTTCCATGGCTGTCTTCCAAAAGTTTTGGAGTTCACAGGGAACACAAGCATGAAGTCTACATGGTTGCTTTATAGCTTGTTGAATAGCTGCAATATGTTGCTTTGGTTGATTAGCATGCAATTCAGCTGCTTATGTAACAATTTGCATGCCATGGTGTTTACCTTGTTTGCATGGGGATGTGTACCTCTACATGGCACTTACTGAATTTAAAAGTTTCCATGCCCATGTGTGCATGATGTCATGACACACATGGTGGAAATCCGCCATGTAGGCTTTACTGAATCCCACCTCAAGTTTTTTAAATGCATTCTTCAAAAGGCAGTTCTAGCACAATGTTTTTCTCATGTCTGCTGACAATGAGGATATTTTTAGAAAAAGTCAGTTCTTGGACCTTATTTTAATCTAGATCATTGATATGAGTCTGAATTCTCATGCCTGAAGGATGGTGCATACTATTAGTTCCATTTAGTTTTCTGGTTTCATCTAGATGTAGTGATCAGCTTGCACTATGCTCCACAAAGAATATTTCATTCATACAGCCATTTTAATTCCTATAATAAACCCACTCTTTTAGTTAGCATTTTAATCACAATGCACATTCTTTTATTACTGTGATATTATTGTGATCAGTTAAGCTGCTGTATTTCCCAGTATCAATGCCAATGCTATTATACTTTCTCCTGTCACATGGGGGTACTCCAAGTTTTCTTGGATGCCTTATTAGTGTGTACAAGACAAAGTTAGCAGGTTTTATCACTCTGCTGCTTTTTTCTTCTTAACCTGAGCCATTTTTATAACTTTAGCTGTATATAAGTTATCATGCATGTGTTAACTCAAACTGCAACCTTCAAAACGTACTACCTTAATCCTTTCTGCACAAAACTCCACCCTTGATTATGCAAACAATCTGAACAATGATACGTCAAAGTGAAAGTGTAAACTTATACCACAATCACAAACAACTGTTTTTGCAGGGATAGTGAAGACTTCATTTATCTCCCACACCTCCTTATTTTATTTGCACTCTAAGGTTGCTCAACTCAAATAAAAAGAGCAATCTTGAAAAAAATAAACATAACTCATTCTTTCATCCCCAGAGTAAGAATTAATTAGCAAAACCCAATCTTCTATACATTACTGCAACATGTTTTTATTTATTTAACATTTGTTTACCAGGAAAGTCTGACCTAGAACGAGTCAATTTTCAGAGGAGGCCTGGGGTGAAATGCTCTAGACGCATGTCTTTGTAATGTGGGAGGAAAGCAGAGCACTCGGAAACCCACATGAACACAGGGAGGACATGCAGGCTCTGCGCAGAAGGCAGCCCAGACAAGAATCAAACCCGGAGAACCTTTTGCTGTGAGGCAGCTCTGCAAACTGCTGCACCACTATGCCGTCAGAAAATAAATATGTACAAAATGATGTTGCAAATAGACATGTACAAAAATACATCATCAAGCAACCATGATCAAGCAAATATATACTTAGTAATTTGGAATGGAGCATAACTACCTGAAGGTAAATCTGCAAATCATTTACAGTGACAAGAAGGGTTGCATCCTTTTCACAATGCCTGCTCACAAATATCTGTCTGTCTCTCTACATAAAGAATTTTGTCCATTTCTAATGAAATCAACTGGTGTATGGTAAAATAAAAGGAAGACAAAATGCATGCCAAGAGTAATAAAACCAGACAGATGATTATGCAGATACGCAACACAGAAAAATGTGCAAAATACATATTTCTAGTGTATTTTAGTCAGATGGAGTCCTTATATTTTTCTGAAGCTGTAACTTTTGCAGTACAGTTAGAATACTGAGCAAATGTAAAATAAATAAATAAAAATAAATGAGTACATGGGATAAAGTAAACATATATTATACTATATGAAGTAAACTGCATCTTGTACAATGACAAATGAAAAGTAGAGAGATCAGGAAATCCCACTGTACTATCTTAATTTATTATTCACAGTTCAAGGTAACTCTAACCCCTAATGTGCCAGTGTTTGTGTGAGACAGTAAGATCTCAAAGTCAATACAATTTGCTCTTACAATTACCACAGCTGGGAGGCAGAGCATATTTCTACAAGTATGTGTACGTTGGTTTGAAGACTTATGTATGCAGTGTGCTACAAACAGCACTTCTTACTCTGTTTCTGCACCTGAGCAAAGGTTGTGGTCTGGTCCCTTACACATCAGTTTGTACTGGATTTGTTTTCCTTTCCTTTTTCTGGACACACAAAAGGACAGTTTCAAGCTTCCCAAGGAAATACAGTATCAAATAAATGCTTCTACTATAGTACCAGATAAGAGCTTCTGTACCCCTGGGAATTTCTCAGGTTTCTTACTTGTAGATAAAATCCATTTGTCTCTCCTTATTTTGTGAAAACAAATCAATAACTCTTTAGTCGAAGTTTGTTATAGTGAGTGTTAACTTTTTTCCTATAGAAATCATAGCCAATGCATTCATTCTTCCCTGCCCATAATACTATAAAGAAACATTTTATTATTTTCATTATTGAGAAATACCTTTCTGCCTCAGCAGTTGACAGTGATGTGATGACTATATTCAACAACACTGAAAGTCTTTGAAAACACACTGGTTAATGAGATGTCCACCAAGAAATTTAACATCATGACTGCACTGCCAGTTGCTGCAAAGTCTTCATGGTGATACACCAGTACAAGTTCCATTCTAAGTTGTTCCCTGAATAGGAATAGATAGTTTTCTATGGTTGCTGTGAACATATTTTCTGGAAACTGTTTTGTGTGTGCTGAAAAGTTTCCAGGCAGTAACAGCTGAGAAGCCTGAAGATGCCCAGTTTCTTCAAATTGTGAGATTCCCTTGAAATTTTTCACATCACATACTTTCTTCACAACAATAATTTCTGGAGGTTGAAATCCTGATGGTTCTTGTCTACGTCTCGCCAGAATGTCCTTTATATGAAGATACTGATCTGCAATGCTGTCTATATCTAATCTCTTCCAGTCATTCACACGCTTTGATGTCCAAACATCCTCTCCATCAAACATTAAGCATAGGAAGCAGTAGCAGTACAGGGTGTTTGTTTCCTCATACCTCCAAATCCAGAGGAGCTTTTCATAGATATTGTCCCACCAGGGGCTCCAATATCCTAGACCTGGTCATTACCAACATGGGAGATAGATGCTCCAAACCAGTGGTCACCCCCTCATTGTTCAGGTCTGACCATAAAAAAAATAACCCTTGACATCCACATCCCACCCCCACCCCCCAGTAAGGAAACCTCCTTAAAAAAAACTTCTACAAAGCCAACTTCATGCTACTGAAGTCAGAAGTGACAAACTTCACAACACCCACGCAGATGGGATCTGGAAGTTCGACTGCAGAATCCTACACTAAGGCACTGTATGAGCACATCCACTCGTGCATGAATCATGCCATCCCAAATAGAACCAAGATGCTGTTCTCCAAAAAAAAGAAGCCAATCTGGTGGTCCCCTGCTATAAACAAACTATACAACAGAAGGAAGAAACTGTTGCAGAAAAGAGGAAAATCCCAGGATGCAAAATTCCCTCACCAGCCTCAGTAAGAAGCTGAGATCCCTCATAAAATCCTCAAAAGCTAGTTGCAAAAATAAAATTGCCAAAGATTCCAAAGGCAACCACAAGGCATTCTATAGGTATGTCAAGAATCTAAATGGCAATGCTCAGATCTGCTCTGAGCTACAACAGAATGGTATTAAATATACTGATCCCAAGGATATTGCCAATATCCTGGCAGATCGATTTAGTGCCAACTTCACCCCCTCTCACCCCCTAAAGGGCCCATCTCAATACCAAAAGATTGCCAAATTCTGATAATCATGGCCACACAGGTAGAAACCGCACTCTCCAAAGCTAAGAATACAGCATCCATGGGACCAGATGACATCCCAGGCTGTGTACTACATGAACTGCAAAATGAACTTGCACCTCACCTAAGTGTCATGTTTAATCATAGCCTCGCCTCAGGCTTCGTGCCCACTGAGTGGTGCACAGCTACAGTTATCCCACTCCACAAGGGAGGATCCACCTTGGATCCCAGGAACTACCGTCCCATCAGTCTGACAAGCCTGATCTGCAAGGGCATGGAACGCATTATCATGGAAATTATAAACAAAGACATTGGCTACCTTCAAACACTGGACCCCACCCAGTTTGGGTTTGTGAAGGGCAGATCTTGTCTCCTGAATCTGACTGACTTCTTCAAATCAGTCTCCAGAGCTGTGGACGAAGGTAAGGTGGTCCACACAGCCTATCTGGACTTCGCCAAGGCCTTCAACACCATCCCCCACTCTGGAATCATAGATAAACTTACTAAGCTGGGCATAAATCCCTACGTCACTCAATGGGTTGCCAACTGGCTTACTGACAGAACCCAGACTGTAAAAGTAGCCGACTCCAAATACAGCTCCATACAAGTGACAAGTGGAGTACCTCAGGGTTCAGTCCTGGGACCACTTTTGTTGGCATCTACTTCTCTGAAGTACAGGCCAACACTAAGGGACTCTGGCTAACAAAGTTCACAGATGACTGCAAACTGGGAGCCATTATTGAATCCCCAAATTATGTGGATATTCTACAAAAGGGCCTTACAGAAACAGATGCCTGGTGCCAGAGCCATGGGTTCAAGCTTAATGCCAAGAAATGTATAGTTATCCCCTTTGGAAAAAAAACATGTACCCATGAATTACCACATAGGTGGCAGGACACTAAACATCGAAAGTGTGATGAGAGACTCAGGGACACAGGTGGACAGTGGTCTGACTTTCGATAACCACATCACCACAACAGTCAGGAAATCCTTCTGTGTGGCACACCTCATCACTAAGGGCTTTTCATCCAGAAAAAAGGAGGTCATTGTCCCACTATATTCATCCCTCATTAGACCCATTATAGAGTATAATGCCCCGTTTGGTATGTACCTCACAAGACATCTGCAACAGCTGTAAAGGCCACAGAAATACCTCACTAAAAGAATCACAGGCCTAAAGCAGTTGCCATATGCTGACCATCTAAAAAAACTCCAGCTACACTCTGTGGCATATCATCTACTCACAGGCGATCTCTGCTTAACATACAAGGCCATGTCAAACCCTGAGCTGTTGCACATGCTCCACTTAAAGAAATCCCAATCCCTCAGAGCCACACGCTCCAGGGATCTAAACCTTGTCATCACAATGAACAAAACATGCTGGAGGGATAGGTTCCTGACCCAGAGACTCCCCACACTCTGGAATAGACTGCCCATGCATGTCAAGCAGAGCGCCTCATTGGCCCTCTTCAAAAGGAACCTTGATGATTGGATGGGAGATAGGAAATTCTCCCCGGGGATCATGTCAGGCACCCTGCTAGACAGGGGTCCAGAGAAGTAAATATTGTGGGAAGAAATATCCAGGGAATTGTTATGGCTTGGCTTGCATAGGCCCTAGGG
>NC_056737.1:641596613-641631613 GCF_019279795.1 Protopterus annectens
CATACTGTACCTCTCAACTATATGGATTTCACAAAATGTCTGCCTCATACTTTTGGTCCATAATTCATAAAATTGTGGTTTTCTGACAAATCATTAAAGATTGAAGTCACAAAATAATGATATATATTTGAGTTTCAGACTTAGTACCCTTCAGAAAATTCATGTTAAATTCAATTCTATCAACGTTTTAAGTTTGGAAAATAGTATCTAAAAATTGTCCATATTTTGGGGTGTTTGTGTAACCCGATTATTTATGGCTTTGTCTGTATTTCTTGCTCTAAAAGGTTGAGAGGTATACTGGGGAGAAATGCTGAAACATATTATAAACATTTTTAAACAGACATTCAATATATGCATGAACGTGCAATAAATAATATACATTAACAATTACTCATACATTTGCAAATCAGATTGCCTTTGTATGGAAGTAGAGACACCTATTACAGTCTTGCAAAGCTGGAATTACTGTAACAGTAAACAACAGGGCCAGTTGTTTAATTCACTCATAGCCCCAATCCCTACTGTCCACTCAAGGTATCTGGTTTAATCTTATGAGTTAAAAAAACAGTTGACACTGGTTATATTAATGTCTTTTATAACATAAACAGTAGCCAGAGCAAAGAGCCAGTGGTTGTTCTTACTTCACTCAAATGGACATTAGTCTTGAAAATCCAGAACTACAACAATAAATAGCAGGGCCAGTCATTTTATTTGCACATAGGCATAGCCCCCCATCCCATTTACCTACTCAGAGTATCTGGTTTAACCCTACAAGGTTAATAAAAAATGAAAAAAAAAAGACAGTGGTTACATTAATGTATTTTTTCCGCATAACAATAATTAAGACCTTGTAGTTTATCTTACTTCACCCATATATACTTTATCCATGCAAGCCTAGAGTTTCAACAACAAAACAGTAGAGCTAATCATTTCATCCAGAAACACCCACTACCTACCCTACCTAAAGTATCTGGTTGGACCAAGCCAGGATATTAGATTACAAAAAAAAATCCACTAACAGCCCTCATATTCCTTACCTACCTAATGTTTCTGGTTTGACCCTGTCAGGAAAGAAAATGCTACTGCAAGTCAGATTAAAAAAAAAAGTATATTTTTTTCATTTACTAACAGCCCCCATACACGCTACCTGCTCCCTTCCTACAGTATTTGATTTGACACTGCCATAATGGAAAAGTGAAAGACCTATTAGATTAAATAAAGAAAAATCTTTTCATCCACAAACAGCCCCCATTCCAAATGTTTACCTGTTTTATATATCTTGATTGACCCTAAAAAGATATTAAGTTAAAGAAAAACTTAATCCACAAACATTCCCCAAAACACATTGCATAACCAAAATATTTCTTTCATCAAGAACCAGCCCCCAAAACACACTGTGTACTTAGTATCTGGTTGATCCTACCAGGATTTTATGTTAGAAAAAAATGAATCCATCTACAAACAGCTCCAAAACACACTGCCCACCTAGTATCTGGTTCATCCTGCCAGGATATTATTAGAAAAAAACTATCCACATCACAAACAGAATCAAAGCATACTGCAGTGCTTAGCCAGCCCACTGCAAATTTTGTCCACAAAAACGACCTAACTCACATTGACAGTGCCTAGATCCCTCTAGTATCATGTTGACCCAGCCATGCCCAGGATGTCATTCTAGAAAAAAAATACCCACATAGACCCCAAAACATACTGCCTTTAGTAGTCTACAATGTCTAAAATATCTAGTTGATCCTGCCAGGAAAAAAAATAAATTACATGAAGTTTAAACTGACCGATAATAATTATTAGCAGTCAGTCCTTCAGTGCAAGCATTTTGCTTTTTCTTTTTTAAATTCAGCTAGATTACTACTCACCTCATCTGAAAAAAAAATCCGTGAACTTTTGCAAAAACTGCAAACCAAAGAAACTTATTCAAAAGAAGTTCAAAGTTCATTCTCAACTTGTTGTTCTTACAACGTGCTAAACTGAAGAGAATCCCATTTTCTGAGTAGGAAGGGAACCTCAAGGCTTTCCCTTCTTCCTGGCAGGTATGTCATCAGGCATGTCACGTATGCATTCATTTGTAATCATGGGACAGGTTGCTGACCATAAGAATCCCGTCCCCAACTACATTTGTGTGGTTAAAACTGCAATCACTTCTGGGCATCTTTTCTGATGTAGACCCAGATTCCAGACTGTTTTTAAAATGGTCCAGAAGTTGTATTTTATTTATTTATTTATTTATTTATTTTACAATGTCAATTGGAACTCGAGCCCTCATGTGCACAGCTCGAGCTCTGTACTACGTTTTCACTATGTAGCTGCTACTAGCTGCTTAATTAAATGAATTGAATCATTAAAAAAAAACTTTATCAAAAATGGGGGAGCTGCAGCCCAGCAGTCCAGTATCATGAGCCACACCTGTATCTTCCACGTGCAATTCATTACTGCATTAGGATTCATGATTCATTATAATGTAGGGGTGTTTTTTAACATACAGCATACAGTCAGAATGTCAGAATTTACTTAAAGTGGCAGGATTTAGTCCTAATACAAGACAGTAAATCCAGTGGTCTTGCTGTACACTCTTTTATACATACTCTCATCAGAATTACTGCAGTACTTAACCACACTGACTGAACTCCAGTAATTTTGTATAAATAAGTACATATTTCATGTAGATAACATTTCAAAATGAATCACTGAAAGACTTTATCCAGCCAGATGCTACCAAAATATTAATTATCACAGAAACTAAGGGAGCTATGACATTATCTCATTGTGCATATAGTTCATTACACATACTTACTTTGTAGTAATCCATATTGTCTGACAAATTGTGCCCACGTGTGCAGAGTGTTTTACTCTTAAATCCGTAATACCTGTGCTGAGCTTTAACCAGTAAACTGAGCAAAGGTGTCACCGTAAATTAACATCTGTGTTTTGATTACAAACTGTTTTGTGTCCTGTAAATAAGTACTGTAAATTACTTCACTGTGCGTTTTAAAGTACTGTCATGTGGTAACTTACGTAAAATCAGCTACTAGAGGGAGCGGCATTATTCATTGTTAAACATGTGATGTTTTAGTGAAAAGTATACCAGTAAAAATGCACAGTGGCATCCTCATCAGCAACTGAGAAATGATGACCCTGCCAAACTCAAAAGCTGCTGTGGCTGCTGTTAGCTACAATATTTATTCCTCATTGATTATATTTTCCAAGTGAATATGTATTATGTACAGTGTTTGAAATGGTCCACAAAAGCATTGTTTAAAAGCTGGTACTGTTCGGCTCCCTAATGAAATCTCGGGTGCCAAAATCATGAAAATCCAGGAGAAGGCCAAATATCGAACATTGCTCTTCTCATTTAATCTTCTCTTTTACAGGAGCAAGCCCTCCAGCACCCCCAGTGTAGGGATCAAGCCCCCACACATCCAGATTTATATATATATATATATATATATATATATATATATATATATATATATATATATATATAGATATAGGTTCATAGGTTCATAGGTTCATAGGTTTATACTAGGCTATCTGCCCTAAGGCATTTATAAGCCTAGCCCAAATTATTGTGGCTTACGCCACCCCTTATATGAAAAAATACTGTGCCCATTAGTTTGTTGTGCCTCTGTCCAGCAGTGACACAGAGTTGATTCCTGGGGTAAACCTATGATCTCCCATCCACAGGTCTAAATTTCTCTTGAACAGAGTCAGCGAGGTGCTCTGCCTCACATGGACCGGGATTTTATTCCACAGCATAGGGAGTCTCTGAGTGATAAATCTATCCCTCCAGCACGTCCTATTTATATCCGTGCTAAGGTTTAAGTCGCTTGCTCTAGTGGTTTTGGTGGATTTGGATTTTTTGAGGTGGAGCATGTCCATTAATTCCGGGTTGGACATGGCCTTGTATGTCAGGCACATGTCACCTCTGAGCAGACGGTATGCGACTGAATAGAGCTGGAGTTTCTTCAATCTGGCAGCATATGACAGATTTTGGAGTCCCTTTATCCTTTTGGTGAGGAACTTTTGGGGTCTCTCCAATTGCTGCAGATGTCGGGTGAGATACATCCCGAATGGGGCATTGTACTCGATCATTGGTCTGATAAGTGAAGAGTACAGGGAACAATAACCTCACTAGATCTGGATGTGAATCCCTTCATGATCAGGTGGGCAATGTAGAAGGTCTTTCTAACCACTTTAGCAATGTGAGTGTCAAAAGAAAGGCCACTGTCAACCTGGGTCCCCAGGTCCCTGATAACCTCTTCTGTGCTTAGTGGATTGCCACCTATATGGTAGCTTGGGGTTACCTTGTTTTTCCCGAAGGGTATGACTATACATTTTTGGCGTTTAACTTCAGGCCATGGCTCTGGCACCAGCTATCTGTTTCCGTGAGTCCCTTCTGAAGGATATCCGTGTCCGATGCACTTTCCACTATGGCGCCCAGTTTGCAGTCGCCTGCAAACTTTGTCAGCCAAAGTCCTCCCATGTTGGCCTGTACTTCTGAGAAGTAGATGCCAAACAATAGGGGCCAAGGACCGAGCCCTGTGGGACACCACTTGTGACCGGCTTGGAGTCTGACACAGCGCCAGCAACTCTAACCCTGTGGGTTCTGTCCTTAAGCCAGTTTGCAACCCATCTTGTGACATATGGGTTTACATTTAAGCTGGTAAGTTTTTCTACAATACCCGAGTGGGGTATTGTGTCGAAAGCCTTTGCAAGGTCAAGGTAGGCTGTATGGACTGCCTTTCCTCATCAATGGCCTTGGTGACTGTTTCAAGAAGTCAACCAAGTTCAAAAGGCATGATCTTCCCTTGACAAAGCCAAACTGGGTCGGGTCCAATGTCTGCAAGTCCCCTATATCTTTGTTTATGAGCTCCATTATGATCCTCTCCATAGCTTTGCAGACTAGACTTGTTAAGCTTATGGGGCGGTAATTACCAGGGTCCGTGAGGCACCGCCTTTGTGGAGTGGGACCACAGTTGCCGTGACGCCACTCCTTGGGCACGTATCCTGTGGTAAGGCTGAGATTAAACAGCTGCCTTATGTGCGGGTTTAATTCCTCATTTAGCTCGTGTAGCACACAGCCGGGGACACCATCCGGTCCCATTGATGCTGTGTTTTTAGCTTTAGAGAGAGCAGCTTTCACCTGCGCATTTGAGATGTCCGGGAGGCTACACTCGGCTGGGATAGTTATCTCTCCTTTAGGGGAGAGGGGTGAAGTTTGCACTGAACCTGTCTGCCAGTATGTTGGCAATGTCTGTGGGTTCAGTGATTTTTGTATCATTTTGGACTAATTCTGAGCATATCTGGGAGTTTCCACCCAGGTTCCTAACATAGCTGAAAAAGGCCTTATGATTGTCCTTTGAATCCATGGCAATTTTTCTCTCAAAATTGGCCTTAGTTGATTTTATGAGTGCTCGTATTTTTTACTAATAATGATCAGGGGTGACTTCCCTTTTATGGATTTTGTTCTATCATGTAATAGCTTTCTCCTCTTATTGTAAAGTTTGTTAATGGCTGGGGTCCACCAGACTGGACGCTTGCCCTTTGTGGAAAGAGTCTTGGTTTTATTTGGGATTGCCTGATCCATGCAGTCCTGGAGGTGTTCATAGAAGGCATTTGTAAGGGCTTCCAAGAGCTTGGGTTGTGGTTTCCTCTGGCTCAGGGGCCTTGAAGGATACCACACCAGTCTTGAGTAGTGTGAAGTTTGCTTTAGAGAAGTTCTTTACTATGGTCTTTTTTGCTTGGGGTGGGGGGATGTGGATTTCCAGTGAGATTAGTTTATGATCAGATCTCACCAATGAGGGATATACTTCCGTGTGGAGCATTTTGTCCCCATGTTTGTGACAATGAGATCTAGTATATTTTCTCCTCTCGTGGGAACAGTGACTAGCTGTTCCATGGCATTTGAATTTATGAACTCCAGGAACCGTTGGGCTAGAAAGTTAGGGCTTGAGAAATGTTACCAGTCTATATTCGGGTAGTTGAAGTCACCCAATATGATGGTGTTTGGAGATACATTTATACTCTCCAGTGTCTTCAGGAAGGCTGTGTGGGGTTCCTGAGTTTGAGAGGGTGGCCTGTAGCATGCTACAATTTGTAGAGCAGTTTTGCCTATGGTTAGTTGCACCTGGATGGTTTCAAGCTTCATGCGTTGCCACCAACCTGGAGGTGTGAGTATCCTTTATGAATATGGATACACCCTCCTTTTGTGGTGTGGTCCGGTTTTGGGGCGGAACGCATGATATGAGGTAAAACCTAATAGTGCCGGCGTGCTCTCAGGAGCCTTGAACCAGGTTTCAGTTACAGCACAGACATCGATGTTCTCCATACTGAGAAGGGCCTCGAGTGCGTGCATTTTGAGATTTAGACTTCTGGCATTGAGCAGCATTACCCTCAGTTTCTTCCCATTTTTGTTTTCTAGGGTGGTAGGTTTAGAATTTGAGCCTTGCCTAAAAAAGGCACTATGGGGGTGGCAAGAGCCTTAGCCAATATCCGGAATCCCAGGGGTGACAGGTGCAAGCCGTCACTTGCGAAGCAGCGTGGCTTGTCAAGCATGTCATCCCAGGCAGACAGACACTGGATCCCCTTTGAATGACACCAGACATTAAGCCAATTGTTAAAGCTGATCATCTTGTCTCTATATTGTGGCATCATTCTTGGTGAAGGAAGGATATATATATATATATATATATATATATATATATATATATATATATATATATACCAACTCCAAGATCACCATACCTCAGAAAGAATGGACATTTTTCCAAGAAGTGGCAATCTCAGACTTAGTATTTTTATATCTAGACTTTCGGCCATTCAGTATTTCGGCACTCAGTAATTTGAGTGCTGAGATTTCAAACAATTACCACAATGGGCTTACAAAGTATTCCAGTCATATTGCTCAGTAATTCTTAAACAAGGATATTAACATCCAGAAAGTATGTTTTTAAAGGCAGAGATTTAATTCTGTTTTATACTGTACATCCAGAAACATCAAATGCTACAAAGAAGTGCACGCTGGATTGTGGTACATAGGTTGGTGACGACAAATGGACAATTTCACTATGATACTTAGTCATATGGGTAGAGGGAATGCAGCCACAATGGAATTTGTGAGAGTTAGGCATAAAGAGATGTATGAGTGAAAAATGCTGTACACATATGTCTCCAGTTGTATAGTCCTCAAAGTTTTGTAGATATTCAAGATCATTGTCTGTGGGTGTGTGTGTGTGTGTGTGTGTGTGTGTGTGTGTGTGTGTGTGTGTGTGTGTATGTGTGTGTGTGTGTGTGTGTGTGTGTGTGTGTGTGTGTGTGTGTGTGTGTGTGTGTGTGTGTGTGTGTGTGTTATGTATGCGTCTATGTCTATATGTATGTCTGTATGTATTTGTGTTTGTGTGTGTCCGTGAACACTTCAGGTGTTTTCAGGTCAGATCCCACCATTGTACCCTGGGTCTGCTTCAAAGCACCTTCCCAGTGGGTTGTGCCTGATGCCCCTCCCATGTCAGATGCCCAGGAGGGCTCTTCATTTTGGTGCCTAAGAAGCCACCACCTTATTTAACTTGCATTGGCCTGAAGGAATAATTTGTGTACTCTGTGATCCTCCCAGCTCCTCATTTCATCTCGGATTTTGTGGTACTACACAAAGCTTGGTTATCGGTGAGGATACCAACATAACATGGTAAATTGAATGCTGCATCCTATGACTCAGATCTTGCATCACCACCACCTCATTCTGGTACTATACCTGCACTGTTTCTACTACTTCACTCAATATGGTCACTCTCTCAGTCCCCTTACCTTTACTCAAGAACAAGGCACCAGCATACTTACAACTTCAGATAACTCCAGATGAGATAGCTACTACCCCCCCCCCCCATTTGTAGAGAGAAACCCATCTGTAATGAAGACACCTATCACTTCTGATTTGCAGGTGCTGATTTTCATTCTGGCCATGTTATACTCAGAAGTGAGCAGCTTCCCATGTATGCTGAAGTTCACAATCATGTGAGGCTAAGAGGACACCACTGTACACAAACAACAAAGATGCAGCTCATACATCCAAACACGGGATAACCACCAGCCCTTGACTGTTCCTTCATATGCTGTCAATGAAAAAATAAACAGGAGAGAAGATAACACAACCTTGATGGAGCTGTATACCCAATTTGAATGTAATTAACTTAAAATGAGTATACTGACACACCTCTTGCTCCTCGGATATAAAGACTAAATAGTGTACATTATTGGCCCTACAGTCTTAGGACCCTATAATTTTGTAGCACCTCCCATGGGGCATTCCAGGGTATGTCTTTATATGTATATTTAGATCCTCAAACAATTTAAAAAAGTAAAGTACTGGTTAACTCTCATGACCCACTTCAAAATCTCTACAAAGGCAAAGAACTGAGCCATTAGTTCATTTGCCATGATCTAATGCATACAATCTTTCTGAATCAAAGTATGAGCTATAAAACCAAGTCACCTTTCAAGCACCCTGGTACAGACTTTCCCAGGAAACTTAGAAAAATGAAGTGTATCCCTCTCACCTCTATCCCCATTATAGAGTTAGTGCCATCACAGCACATTAAGCATTGCCTGGTGTCTAGTATATAACCCCACCCCGAATCCCCATTGTAATGGTGCTGGTACGGCACTTTGCACCTTCTCCCTGATGCCTGTTGATTCTCTTCACCCCCACCCAATCTCTGAAGTTATGTTGGTGCCAGTATGGCACTGTAATCCCCCACCTCCCAGGTACCTGTAGTAATCCTGGTGTCAATATGACACTTTGCATCTTCTTCCTGGTGGTTCCCCCACAGACCAAATCTCTGTAGTAATGTTGGTGTCAGTATAACACTTTACACCTTCTTCCTGGTGTCTGGTGGTATCCCCCCACCCACCCAATCTCTGTAGTAATGTTGGTGTCAGCACAGCACTGTAATCCCCCACCACTCAGGTACCTGTACTAATGCTGGTGTCAGTATGACACTTTGCATCTTCTCCCTGGTGGTTCCCCCACAGACCGAATCTCTGTAGTAATGTTGGTGCCAGTACAGCACTGTAATTCCCCACTTCCCAGGTACCTGGGTACTCGTAGTAATGTTGGTGTCAGGGTGACACTTTGCACCTTCTCCCTTCTATCTGGTGGTCACCCATTCAATCTCTGTAGTAATGTTGGTGTCAGCACAGCACTGTAATCCCCCACCTCCCAGGTACCTGTAGTAATCTTGGTGTCAATATGACACTTTGCATCTTCTTCTTGGTGGTTCCCCCACAGACCAAATCTCTGTAGTAATGTTGGTGCCAGTACAGCACTGTAATTCCCCACTTCCCAGGTACCTGGGTACTTGTAGTAATGTTGGTGTCAGGGTGACACTTTGCACCTTCTCCCTTCTATCTGGTGGTCCCCCATTCAATCTCTGTAGTAATGTTGCTGTCAGTATGGTACTGTGATCCCCCACCTCCCAGGTACCTGTAGTAATGTTGGTGTCAGTATAACACTTTACACCTTCTCCCTGGTGTCTGGTGGTATCCCCCCACCCACCCAATCTCTGTAGTAATGTTGGTGTCAGCGCAGCACTGTAATCCCCCACCACTCAGGTACCTGTACTAATGCTGGTGTCAGTATGACACTTTGCATCTTCTCCCTGGTGGTCCCCCCACAGACCGAATCTCTGTAGTAATGTTGGTGCCAGTACAGCACTGTAATTCCCCACTTCCCAGGTACCTGGGTACTTGTAGTAATGTTGGTGTCAGGGTGACACTTTGCGCCTTCTCCCTTCTATCTGGTGGTCCCCCATTCAATCTCTGTAGTAATGTTGCTGTCAGTATGGTACTGTGATCCCCCACCTCCCAGGTACCTGTAGTAATGTTGGTGTCAGTATAACACTTTACACCTTCTCTCTGGTGTCTGGTGGTATCCCCCACCAACCCAATCTCTGTATTAATGTTGGTGCCAGTATGGCACTGTAATCCCCCACCTCCCAGGTAGTTGTAGTAATGTTGGTGTCAGGATGACAAATTGCACCTTCTTCCCGGTGTCCAGTGGTTCCCCTTCATCACATTCATGTTCAGCAGCTGAACATGGCCTTTTGGCTGTGTTCACTACTGCATTATGGTGAGGACTAGTATGCTGATCTAATGGGCTGAAAGCTTTCTTAAATCACCTGCCATGTAGGTGGCTTCCTGCGACTGGTTTCAAGGAGAAAGCACATGACTAATTAGCATATGCCTCTTTCCCAGAATGCATCATTAGTATTCAACAAGGCCACAAGGCTAGCCCTTCATGGTGCTGCATGTCTTTGCATTGGAAGATCATGCAGCACTGTGTAACAGTGCTTGCTGAATATGAAACAATGTACCACAATGTGTGCACAGCCTTCTACACATTGCAGTACCTTTATTAATTCCTCCGAACTTCTCTTTCTTTTTTGTATTATTTTTATGGATTTTTTCATGAAATATAAAATAACACAAGTGATTCAACAAAGCATATAAACAAATATAAAAGTACATTAAGCAAGGAGAAAAGTCAATAATTTCCCTTGTTTTAATACATTTTCCCTGATTATTCTTCATTCTCCTGTCTTCATCTTCCCTTTAATTTTTTTATTGCTGTTCATTGCAAATTTCTTCATTGTTGTTAAAATTTTATAGGTTTGGGTTTGTTATTGTAATCCTTTCACATATTGTTCTTGTAAAGTTTAGATCCTGGTTTTGAAAACCAGTTTACTGCTTTCTCCAGGCTGAGTGTTCATTTTGATCAGTGGTTTAATAAATATATAACTAAATGTAAATAAGTGCACGATGTAGGTTTATTTTTTAGAAAATACTTAGAAAAGTTAACCATCTTTCTTGGCAATCATGAAACTGTTTTCTAAACTTAACCATTTAGTATTAAAATATTCAGAAATGCCATTGTGTGATTCATATAGTCAATAATCAGTGAACATTTTTCATACAACTGCCATGCAACATTTAACTAAACCTAAAGTTATAATTGCAATCACTTGTGTTTCCTGAGAAATTCAAAATTAAAAATTCCTAAGAGCTTGACACCAATGAAGTTTGTGATAATTTTAGCTTATCATCCAAGGACCATGATTCCAAAAGATTTTCCACAGGCTTCAGAAAGACTTTCAGTTCCAGGTTAATTGTAGAAGTACAGGTTAGCATGACAATAATAAGCTTCAATTCAGAGGCATAGTAAAGCTATACAGTGAAATAGCTCATTAGTGGCTAATTACCATGTCACGGAATCGAACACTATGCTGTCAGAATGTGTTAGTGTTTCTCCTGCCAGTTCATGCTTCAAGACTGCACCCTCACCATTCATCTCACACACACACACGCACACGCAAGCAGGCACACACACACACACACACACACACACACACACACACACACACACACGCGCACACACACACACACACACACACACACACACACACACACACACACACAGACACATATAGAGATGGCTTTGCTGTAAAAACATAGAGTGACTACACACACACACAAAACACACACACACACACACACACACACACACACACACACACACACACACACACAAAAACAGACAAGCATGACTAAATGACACTAGTAAAACTTGGTGTGCTGTTTTGACCACACATAAAAATGATGAAAAATACTTACTGGGCTTACCATGCAGCCTGCTTTTGTTAGTATGTGATATAAAGTTAATGAACTCCCTTTGGCACATTTCTGTTCTGCAGTCCACAAAACCTTCCAGATATGAGTATTATCCAGAATGGGATGAATGCCTAACAGCACAAGCAACTTTGCATGTGGTGCATTTCACTTTGTATGGAAATCAGTCAGCATAACACAACTTTATTTAACCTTTCTGTAGGCGTCTATATCAGACATAAGATGCTGTTAATGTGTAGCAGCATCCATTTTTATTTACTATGGGTTTATCTGCAACTTTATGACTTAACCCCTCATCTGAGGCTGTCATCTCTCTCTGAACAATGACTTGATGACTATCTTCACATTGACTTGCCCTCCTAAATTTTTATGCAGATGTCCATTGGACAGGGGAGTCTGTGGTATAAATATGGTGGTAATGGACTGAGCACCAAGAAGGTCCATCTAAAAGAATACTAGCAACTGATGTAGGATAGGAATAATGAGGTGAAGCAGACAGTGCCTTCAGTAATTCTCCATGTGCTTGTGGGAGTAATACATAATGGGGTAACATGTTGTGTTCCATATGAAATAATAAACCATAAAAAGATTTTTAGATTATATCAAAGAACTCATACAAAATGGAATAAGTTATTTTTTACCATGGGAAAAAAACTATATATAATTAAAATGTTTATATTCATAAAAAGTCTGTATTTTATACAAGCTTTCTCACTACCTCCACCTAAATCATATTTAAAACAATTTGAGTGGTTAATAACAAAATTGTTATGGTACCCTAAAAAACCTAGAGTTCCCCTAAGACATCATTTTGGCAAATGGGAAAAAGGTGGAATAGGCTTACTAGATTTTGAAGGATATATACAATCGTCAGCTTTAAAAACAGTTTCTCTATGGTTAAACAAAGAATATACTTCCAAATGGAAACTAGTACATGAAGATTTTTGGTTAAAATACACCAGGGGTGGCTTGTGGCATCGGACTGCCAGACTGCAGCCCCCTCAGCTAAAAAGTAAAGTGTTTAAGTGTTTTAAAAAATGTAAAAAAAAAAAAATACCTATTTTTTTGTTTAAACAAACTTCGAGTCCGCGACTCGGAAGTACGCGCATGCGCATTGCGCACTTTAACCGCCTCAGGCTACGGCGGTTTTAAACAGATTTTTTTTTTTGTTTTCATTGCAGCCCGGAGGAGTAATGAAGGCATCATTGTGATGCCCAGAAGTATATGTGGTTCCAAACCGCATAGAATTGGAAGGGGCTTGGACTGCAACGTCCGCAGGCATGTACGGGATGTTGGCAGCTGGATGGCTACTGATTGGTTCTCACTTTCTTTTTGAGAGTGAGAACCAATCAGTACTACTACTATTAGGCAGCGCAGTGCTTTGGATGGTATTACTTGACTTGCTAATTGCGGAGTACGGGTGGTGCTCAGGGGCTTACAACAACTTTTTTTGGCTTTATTAAGTTATGGTCGGGACTCGAGAGTTCAAATTTTGTGACTTACTAAGACGGAGACACTGGACAGGTCACTCGGTTTTTAAATTATTGAGGTAGGGCAAAATTACAAAATACTAGCACAGTGTACAATCAACATTTTGATTGTTCTTTCATCACTAAGTAGATAATAATCCTCCTGTGTTGTCCGTTCAGAGATAAATTATTAAAACTGGTGGTATGTTTACTTGCTTGCACTAAACAATACATTTGCTATACTGTTTGTTTTTGAGTGTTTTGTGGTGGCTTGTTTACTTCTTTACAGTTGAGTTGAGTAACTCGAGTTAGAGTTAGTTTTCAAATCCACTAACGGGGTGGGCCTCTTAACAGCCAGATTACATTCAGAGTCTAAAGTTTACTGTTTTTGCCAGGCTTTGGTGTCACTGCCAAAATAGTATAGCACTTTTTCTTTTTATTTCATCTGTAGTCAGCATATCATTGCTGAAGCTTTGTTTGTATGTTATTTTTTTAAAGAAATGTCACTCTGGATAATCCAGAAGCAAAAGGGCTATAATGGTCAGAAAAGAAAAAGATGACTTTTTCTTTTTTTTGTAATTTATACGTGTGCGGTGTGCTGCTGATGGTAATTGACAGTTTACTGTTTACAGAATGTGTAGGCCTGGCCAACCTAAACTTTTATTGGAAAGGTTTTTCAAAGTGGTTAAAGTGAGTTAATGCTGTTGCAGGTTCAATGACCTGGGTTCATTTGTTTGAGGTTAGGCAGTCTTAACTTTTATTTATTTTTTGTTTAATTAATCTGTGTGTGTGTGTGTGTGTGTGTGTGTGTGTGTGTGTGTGTGTGTGTGTGTGTGTGTGTGTGTGTGTGTGTAAAAGAGTGACTGCACATATGTGTGATTCTAAAATGGTTGAATTAAAATTTTATACAGTGGGTGCAGGTAAGGTAAGTAGGAGCCAGCATGAAAATGAATGTTTGACAGAAAAGATGGTTGTGGAAGATTGCATTATACTGTACAGTGTGTATGTACACATGTCTTTCAGAAAAGTACGGGCTAGATAAGGGGATAGATTTAGAGTACTACATGTTTGGTATTGTGTGTGATCTGTGTTCATTTGTCTTGTGTAGTAGTTGTGTTAGGGAATTTTTAATAATATAATGTTGATGGTTAGGTTTAGGTGCAAGGTAATAGTTATATATTTACCAAACACAAGTAAGTTGGTGCAGGGGCAACACTCACCCTTACTGAAGTACATACTTGTCAAACTCTTAGTGCAAGAAAGTCGGTCAAAGCCTAAAATAATGGAGGGACAAAGGCCCAGAAAATAGGGACATATTTTAAATATTGCTCTTTCAAACTTAGAAAGTTGCTACAATAGCTGGATTTATGTCATGCATTCCCTGAAGGATATGAAGTCTGAAACTCAAATGTATCTCATTATTCATTGACCACCCACCACACATTTTATCAGAAACAAGCCAAAATATGAGGCATAAATCTGGGCATTCTGTAAAAATCTGGACAGTTGAGAGGTATGCTTAAGCAAGAACTGTATACAACATAAGCTTGTCTGAGATTGTAAGATGCAAGTAAGCTTTAATAAGCATACTGTTAAAGAATTACCAACATTGAAAGCCTTTTTGTTGTTGCCATGCAGAGAATATTTACATAACATACAAGCCTTAGGTATTGAAATGCATATGACAGTATTTGTAATAAAGGACAGGATTACAGTATTTTCAGAAGGTTGTTACATTTGTTGGAGACTTGAAGCCATCTTTACAGGCTTAATCCATAAACTAAACAGAATGCCAGTCTATCATGTGTGATCCATATCCTATGCAGTAATCCTTTAAGCAATTTATCTTGAGCTTGTTTCATGTTTGCTATTCATTTTTTACTTTGATCATGTTTTCCCCATGAAACAAGTAGATAGTTGTCAGGCAGCAGGTCTTTTTGATATAAGAAACATTTTTACAAGTGGGGATATTACATAGATTGCCACTTTCAGCATGTTACTTGGCACTTTTATGAAGCTAAATATAATTAGAACTGCAGTGCAAGAAGAAGTGGTTGAGTTGAGTGCTGCTTGTTTTTTACACTTGATTTTGACTGGCATTTCAGTAATGTATTTTAAAAGTAATTTATTTGTTCATGCCTCACAACCTTTTTGTTTCCATCTAGATATTAAGTAAGCTGTCACATAGCCAATGCATTCAAATATTTTTTTCTTCTACACTTCATTTTGTCTTGATTGGACTCTCATAGTGACGGTTTGGCACCCAGGGCAAGTATTTAATTAAAGTCCCAGTTTTTGTGGTTTTGAGCAGAGCTCCATCCCTTTCTAATTGGTCACACTCCTTTCCCTTGGCCCCACCCATTCAGCTGTCTCCTGCAGCCCCCCTTTGATTTGAAGTCACCAGCCGCCACTTAAATACACTCATTTTACTATAAATAAACATATGGAAATAGTACTGAATAGCTTTCTTTGGTTGTTGAAGGAATATATGGCAACAGGGAAGCATAAAAACATAAATTCTAAACACATTATCAATACCCTAAAGACTTTTTTTGGAAACAAAAATTCAGATATAAAAGCATTTTCTTTTTTATAGCATATACACAAAATAATATTATAACTCAGGACTTAGTACCAGTTAAAACACTTAGTAAGAATGGTCTAATTTACCGGCATCAGTTGATAAACACTAATAAAGTACTAATGATAGAGCAAATTATTAGTGAGTTCAGCCATGAAAATAACATGTGGTTAACACTGCAGGGATTAAGACAAACAGTTTTAAACCAACAGGCAATAATCCAGAAGTCTGTTAGGAAAAAGGTTCCTAGGTTCATAGAGTAGTTAATAATGCTGATGGAATTTCCCACAAATGGGAAAGGAATTTTATCAGTATTGTACAAATTAGTTAAAGAAACACGAGTTCAGAATAAATAAGACATATGGAAATACGATAAAACAGTTAATGGTAAAATGCCAGATGATAAAGATAAAAACAAATTCTTACATCTCCAAAACTAACATCTTTATCACTATATTGGCAACTTTCACATGGCAATTTATACATAGAATATACTTAACACCACACAAATTAGAACTAATATGTAATAAAGAAAATAGATGTGGAGGTGTAAATCACAATCAATAGCCAATTGGCAACACATGTTCTATGAATGCCATTTACTTAAACAATATTTTGAAAGTATTAACTATTTGTTACAGGCACTGTTCACTGATGATTTCCCAAAATCTCTAGTTTTGTTGAATACACCTGTGCCGTTTTGTATTCCAAGGCAAAAATATGTAATTTTGTGGACTCTCCTTGCTATTTCCAGGAAAAATATTACACAGAACTGGAAAGCTGTCTTGCAGTTGGAACTGAAACCAATTAAGGGAAGAACAGAACAACCTACTTCCGTAAGTATTGCATGTCAGAATGTAAATCAAGTGCTGGAAACAGAAGGCTGTAATAAATTATAATCTAATTCAAAGACACATTCAAGAAAACAAAGTGTTTTTTCAAGTATAGACATCCTATGTAAATAGTTGGTTTTGTAATGTTGGTTTTTGGAATTGTTTCTTCACTTTAAGCTTTGACTATGTAATTATTTCTTTGATATATATACTGTATATATGTTTATGTATTCAATAAAGAAATATGTATATATGTACTGAATGTATGATTTGACAGTGTAACTAATCAAAAGGCAGCAAACTAGAAACTATCATGAATTTCATACATACATACATATGGTTTACTATTAGAATATCGAAACAAACTCTGTCGACTGTACTATTGTCGAACACGGAAGTTCGAAAACTGTAATATCAATGACAAAAATACAACCTAGGAATGGGTTTTAGCATGGGTTAGATAGGTGTTCAGTGTTATTCCAAACTACAAACCTCTCCCCTATCTCGACCCATGTTAAAACCCGTTCCTAGGTTGTTTTTTTTGTCATCGATATTACCATTTTGGAACTTTTGTGTTCGACAATAGTACAGTCGATGGAGTTTGTTTCGATATTCTAATAGTAAACCATACATATTTCCTCCATAGCTATCCATCTGTTGATATTGGTCAAGTTATGACTTCTGTTCAAGTAGCAGCAGCTCACAGATTGTAGTCAAACTGCTGTAGCAACAATGGAGTCACTTTGTAACATGTTCTAACAGTACATTTTCTTTACTCTGTGGTATTATAATCTAAAATATTTGACAATCACATTTTTACTGAAAACTGTTAACAGGTAAGTGAGAAAAACTAACAAATTTTTTTATGAATGGGTGTTATTTTTGAAACCATGCATTTTAGTTTGGGTTAGACTTGAGTCAAAACTGGTGAATATGCCTTAAAATGTTTGTTGGTTAACAAATTCTTAAGTAATACAGGGCTGGTCTGAATCATAATTTTGTTATATTAAACTATTTAGCAGTTTACTTTGAATTCCAACAGAAAGTTATACTGTAGATTTATGCACCCAACTAAATGGTTTTATAATATGTCTGACTGCAAGCTGGGGGCTGTTTCTTTCCCATCACCTAATACCATGTTACTTCATTAAAGGCTAAACCATACAAATCAATTGTGTTTTAGAAATTGGCTAAATTTAAGGATAAAGAAGTGTAACATGACAATTGATAAGCAAATTACTACAATGCTTACAGATAGCCAGCATCCCATTCCAGGGTGATGGGGTTGGCAGTGATATCAGCAGATTGGTACATAAATACATATATTCTGTTCACTGCAGCAACAGTAGTCCATAAATCCTTCTGTACAGCCAGTTAATAGCCAACATGTTTTAATATGGATAAAATATCTTTATCACTCTACTACAATCTGTCCTGATCACACCAATTATAGAATAAAATGACCCTTTTAGTTTGTATCTATTTAAACATATCACACAACTGGAAATATATCAGAGGCTCCTAAGAAAAACATTACCAGGCTAAAAACCCTTGGCTACCAAACCAGGCTTATCACCCTGTCCTTATACTTTTATAGATTCTTGCTCAGTGATTTATGTATATCTTCCAATGCTGTTGAAGACACAGCCCTCACTGATCTTCTGCACATCCGCAAAACAAATTAGTCTACAAACTAGTGATCCCCTTAACTGGTAAGCATTGTTTGTAAGCATACATCTCAACCTGTAGAAACTGGAAATAGGAACAAGGGCCCTTGAAAAGTATGCACATCCAGCTAAAAATCTGGACTTCCTAACAAATAAATGTAAAAGAAAGAAGCAAAATGGGACACTGCTAGCAATAGGACTTCTGAGTCCTTTACTACAAAAGGAGCCTTTGCAAACTCCACAAAACAGAATCAAGGATGTCACTTACCTGGACCTGTCAGGAAGAATCGTATATTATACCTTTCCATCCTTTGATAAGAAGCCATGCTACTCTTTCATCATGTGTGTTTGTCACTTGCTTTCTCTCTCTCTCTCTCTCTCTCTCTCTCTGTCTTTCTCTCTTTCTCTCTCTCTCTTGTTCTCACTGACTAGCCAGCTGGCTCTTAAACAGAAATCCCAGTCATAACAGTTGGCACTCACTGCCACTGTCAGAGTCTGGTCAGTCATCTGACAGTAGTATTAAACAATAACAATTCTGAGAGTGATTGTAATTTTTTTTACTGCCCAGTTTACTGTACTGCACACTCTCATGTCACACTCTCCCTCATCTCATTCGCTGCTCCAGGCATATTACCAGTTTAATGAACACATGGCCATTATAAAAATGTAGCTGCAGTTTGTGAAACTAGTGTGTGAAAAGAATATCTGTATTTGTGTAAGGTAATGCAAGCCTAAAATGTGGAATGCACTGACAAAAGCTGTATGTTTGAGAGATATTTATCAGAGAAATGAAAAAGGGGGTGTGCACCTTTGTGCCATACCCTAAATCTACCAGTGAACTCTCATCTCCAATCTTCTTGCAACTGGACTACTTAATCAAAACCTAAATTATTCAATACTCACTAAAAATTTCCTTTTACCCTAGACCAGAGATTCTAAGTGTAAAGATACAGATATTTTCTTAAATGCAGCTTTGTCTAATCATGAAATGGCCAGTAAATACCCCTCTACAGCCAGGAGAACATACAACAAGCTATTAGTCTGTTTGCCCCCCCCCCCCCATGATTCTACTGGGAATGTACCTCAAAGCTTTATACCAGACACAGAAAAGTTACTAAACACCATTTACAAGAAAATAAGTAATAACTCAGCAATCCAGTTTAAGTGCAACCTAGACCAGTGAATAGGGAATAGGAAATTTGCAGCACCCATGTACCTTATGGACAGAGGTAGCTTATAAATGCCTGGCTCTCAATGTCCTATTCAGAAACAGGACATTATTCTTTTGAGAAAACTTGGCTAGGCTTAGAAAAGTCCATCCCCCCCCCCCCAGGTCATCAGTCTAGTAACAATCTATGAATCTATGAAGCAATGAATGAAATTCAGCATTTTAAACAAAAATGAGCATATCATAAAAGACTTCATACTTAGTGACTCTGTAATTAACACTAACACTGACTCTGCATTTGCAAAACTGTTAAAAATGGATAAGGAGAGAGTCATAATGCCTTACCTCCCTGAAGATAAGATTAAGAGTCCCTAGGATTCATTAAACTCCTTGCAGGAATAGTGCTATTCCTGCATGGAGTGGATCATGCCAGTAAAGCACAGCAGTGCACCTTGCATATTCATGAAGGTACGCTGCTGTATAACCTGCACAGGTACGATCTATGAACAAGTGCAGGGGGTGTGTCCAAGCATTGCTCACACAGTAAACATGCCCCCTGCACTCAGGAAGTGCCGTATGGCACTTTGAAAAGAAAAACAGTGTCCGTGGACACTGTCAGCATACCCCCAACTGAACAGATATATGCAAAATGTCCAGATTTGACACCTGGCAAAGAGCTGAGGCTCAAAGTCATTAAACAATGACAAACATATTAGTGTAAGACCCCACATCCTCCAAGTAAGTCATGCTAATGCAAAACCTATTAGTCATCAACTTCCCAAGTTTGTAAGAGCAATATTTAAAATCTGTCCTCTTTGCCCTCCCATCATGTTAGGCTTCGTCCACATTGTATGCTGTCAGGGGTGGAGAGGTATGACTGTTAGCTATGTGCACATCCCTAAACTAATAAAAATTAAACAAATAATTCATTTTTTTCCATCCCCACTAAAGTTTAAGCATAGCTCAGTGGGTGTGCACATCACGCAGCTGTGTATAGCATAGCTTAAACATCCGAACGAGCTAAATAGAAATATACAGCTAAAGCAGCCAAAGTTAAATAGCATAGTGGTCAGAGTTTTTGCTTAGTATGCAGTCATTCACGGTTCGAGCCCCAATGTAGTTTATTCATTTTTATATGCGAAAATGGTTTACTAACAAAATGTTGAAATTAACATGGTCGACGTTCATAATGTCAAAAGTCATTACACTGAATGTTCAAAATACCGAAAACAAAAATGTCTAAATTTTAATGGTTGAAAAACACCTGCAAACTAACACTAGTGTTTTTACAGGGGGGCTGTGCCCCCCGCACCCTCCACACTCCCTGCTACTTATATAGTACAACTCTGAGATTGCACAACAGTGCAGACAAGGGAAAATCTTTGCCCTGTTTGCAAGATAATGTCGACAGGTAATTTGCATGCACTTCCTGTCAACCAAATGAACTACTTAATATTCATGTGTCGACCATATGGGGCGATCATATGAATTTTTGACCAAATGAATTTCAACATTTTGATAGTAAACCATGTGAAAACAGCACTAAAAGTATCTTTTTTGCATAAATAGTTAGTGAATAATATATATTTTTGTTATATATTTGTTAACCAGGGTAGTGTCTCATACAGTATAGCCACAAAAGAATATAATGTAATGAATGCACATAGGGGGATGTTATGGAAGGGAAACATACATATCATAAGATGTCATTAAAAAGGAATCAACCCCACAATCCTGATATGCTAAATTGTGCTCAGCTATGCTTAGCCAGAGTAAGCATTGCTTAAATTTGTATGCTTAGCAATAATTAGCATAGCTAAGCAGATTTGCCCACTGGTAAGCAGTACTTAGCATCGACCCCTTTAAGTAATAATTATCTGTGCTAAGTGGGTTTGCCCATCTCTTAGCTTAGCTCAGCATATTCAAACTTGGCCAATCAGGGCAAAGGGTGGGAATCCAGCCTTATTTAAACCCCATAGGTGGGAATACAACCATAACCAGTTGTAGCTGATCATTGCAAGCACTATGACTGGTGTTGGTGAAGATGTGCACTTTCGGGTGTAGTGTTGCAGCATTCAGGAGTCCATGGTCATGGTTGGACTCCTTGTAAAACACCAAGAAGGGAGACTGCTGCAGGACCAGTACCAGGACTCCCAATACAAAGCGGAGGCCTGGGACTATCTTGCACATGACCTCACCAGTGCTACTGGTATCCCTCTGACTGGTGAGCAGGTCCAGCACCATTATGATGACCAGAAGCATAGGAAGAGGGACCTCTTGGACCAGTGGATCCAAGATGGTCAGGCACAGAATGTCCCAGCAGTGTGTAAATATCAGTATCAATTATTGTGTAACAAAGTCCAACCTGAGTATGAGATGGACAGGTATGCATAAATGTTTCTCTATCTCCTGTACAGTTGCAAATGAGAGGGCTGTGAATGTGGGTGCCCACTCCAGCAGGCTGCTAAGGCTGTGTCGTGAGGCTGGTGAGTACAAATCTAGCTTGCAGTAGTCAGGGAAAATAAATAGAAAGGCTTCCAGTAGATAGAAATGTGTATTGTTTACAGTGAATAAATGAAACATTAGCAGACTAATACTGATGTACAGGATATATATCGATAAAAGTGTCAGTACCTGTCAATAAAAATCAAAACCCCAGACTTGTGTTTACTTTGCTATGTGGTAGTATGAATCTGAATGTGTACCAGTTCTGCACAGAAACTATGGCTCTGACAGCATTAATTAATTGAGGCTCATCTGACAACGATTCTGGAGTTGTAAAACAGATTAACTATAAGAAATGTTCCATGCACCAAAATCTGATCCCCGAATAGTAATGTTGTGTTAACCATTGTTTTCCATACTGTAATATGTGAAGGTATGAATACACAGAACTATCTCCATGCATGAATGTCAGAAGTGCAAAGCAGATTGTCCAAACAAGAGAGTATTACTCAGAAAACACTCAAGAAAGAAAATGCTCTCCAATAGCTCATTGTGATGAAATGCAACCTTGTTGTACCTTTTTTCACAAATAGGTAAAGTTCAAATCCCGGGACTGGTATTAAGCTGTATGCACAATCTCATGCAAGAATATGTGAATATGTGTAGAAACAGTCATGTATTGTTAACAGAAATTTCTTCCACAGGTCCACCAGGTAAGAAAAGGTATAAATGAGCTTTAAGAAGGCTGTAATTATACACTGTGTACAACACCCACTGTCCACCCCCAAGGCTGCAAATGACAGCAAGATAAGTACATACACCAAGTAATGTCCTCCAAGAAATGTCCCTCAAGTGTCACGCTGTCACAGCTAGTGGTTACTGCTGCCAACACCCAGCATGACCGATAGAAATTAAGGTGGAGTATGGCAGTAGCACACACACACACACACACACACACACACACACACACACACACACACACACACACACACACACACACACACACACACACACACACAATATGAGTGCACTTATGAAACCTTGACTATGTGAATATGGGTAGAAACAGTCAGGTAGCATTAACAGTAATTTCCTCCACAGGTCTGCCAGGTAAGAAAAGGTATAAATGAGCTGTAAGAAGGCTGTGATTATACACTGTGTACAACACCCACTGTCCAACCCCAAGGCTGCAAATGACAGCAAGATAAGTACATACACCAAGTAGTCTCCTCCAAGAAATGTCCCTCAAGTGTCACGCTGTCACAGCTAGTGGTTACTGCTGCCAACACCTAGGGTAACCAACAGAAATCAAGGCAGAGTATGGCAGTAGCACACCCACACACACATGCACTCAATTACACAGACACACACACACACACACACACACACACACACACACACACACACACACACACACACACACACCCATACACACACTATGATTGCACATATGTAACCTTGACTACGTGAATATGGGTAGAAATAGTCAGGTAGCATTAACAGTAATTTCCTCCGCAGGTCTGCTAGGAAAGAAAAGGTATAAATGAGCTGTAAGATGGCTGTAATTATACACTGTGTACAAACATACCACTGCCCCACCCAAGGCCATAGGTCGATGTAAAGCGAGGCAATATCTGGAGAGTAATGATTAGAGCAATGATCATTAAAGTTGTGATTAATATAGCAATAACCCACACCTGGGTGTGGGTAATGCTGGATTTACCCATGGTTGGTGTGGTTTGGTCCTGAGGGCAAAGCCCGAGGGACCAAACAAAGCCAACCGTGGGTAAATCCAGCATTACCCACACCCAGAAGTGGGTTATTGCTATTATACAATGACATTATTTAACAAAAAAATAATTACTTTTCTTAAATAATGGCATTGTATAATGCCTCCTTGCTTCCCTTCCGCAGCTGTCTGGTATTCCGCAGAAGTTCTGATGTACTGTGCATGCCTATGCAGTACATCAGAGCTGTGGGCAAAAGCAATGGAGAAAGCAAGGTCTCCATTGCTTTTTACTGTTTCGCTATGTTAAATGGGTTTAACATAGCGAGACAGCTTTAAAAAAAGCAACGGAATATCTCCATTGCTTATTTTAAAGCTGTCTCACTATGTTAAACCCATTTAACATAGCGAGACAGTTTTGAAAAAAGCAATGGAGAAAGCAAGATCTCTGTTGCTTTTTACAAACTGTTTCACTATGTTAAATGGGTTTAACATAGCGAGACAGCTTTAAAATAAGCAACGGAGATCTCCGTTGCTTATTTTAAAGCTGTCTCGCTATGTTAAACCCATTTAACATAGCGAGACAGGTTTAATAAAAAAGCAACAGAGAAAGCAAGATCTCCGTTGCATTTTACATTGTAAGCTATGTTAAAGGAGTTTAACATAGCGAGACAGCTTTAAAAAAAGCAACAGAGATCTCCGTTGCTTTTTTTAAACCTGTGTCGCTATGTTAAACTCCTTTAACATAGCTAGACAGTGTTTTAAAAAAGACTTATACTAATGGAAAAAGTCCGGGCGACCGGACCTTTTTCCATTAGTAGAAGTCGATTTACAATGTGCACGTTGACCAATCAGCGTGCACGTTTTGGAATATTAATGGGGTCATGGTATAATTGAAGCCTATACAGTTGTTAATTGACATCTCTCTCTCTCTCTCTCTCCCACCCTGTTTGCACCAGTAATCTAAACACATACATCATCTGGTATGTTTTTCACAAAACCTACTGCTGGGACATGTGTCCTATTGTTCTACAAATATTTAAACTTTTGATTATTAATGTTCCCTGTTCAAATACTGTCATTGGTTGCCTGTTGCTTTCAATGTAAGCTGCATGCCATAATAATGTCCACTGTGGTTCCATATATGCATGTGTTCTGTTTGCTATGCAACTATATCAGATCTGTTGTTTTGGGTTAATGGGAACACCCATGCATGCTGTTATAACTAATCTTGGAATGTGTTGTTCATGACCAACCAACATATGTTGTAAAACCTCAACACCATAGCATGTCTGGGAAGGCCGATTCCAGCGGCTCCACCTGCCCCATCTCAACTGGCTGTGGCACTGGGCCCCAGCATGTCTGGGACCCAACCCAGGACCTCCTTGTCCAGTCATCCTGCACCACCTTCAGGGAAAACCACCTCAGGGGATGGAACCTGTCCTCCTCCCCTTGGAGCGGACACAGACAGGACACATTCACCTATCATCAGGTCCAGGGATTGGTGCATAGCAAGCTTCAGAAGGAGTTTGGAGATCAGCTACACCAGCTTGAGGGCTGCATGGCACATCTTGAGGGTCAGCCTGCCCCTCCTGCTCAGCCCCCAGCACAGCCAGCTTTGGGGTCGTGAAAGAGCAGCAGTGACTGCCCATGGATGGGGACCTAAGTCCTACTGTATCCATTTGGGGGCTTGTGGGCATCCAATTCCCAACCACCCTCCCCATCCCAGATGTTTACCCCCCACACATGTGTCATATACCACCCCTTTATGCTGTCTTGTCTGTCTGGTCTGTCTTCCTACCCAGCCTGCCTCCCAAATATACCTGGTAAAAAACAGGAAAACAAGTCCCAAACACAGTAGAGTCCACACGTAAAAAGCAGGGCAGTGGATACATCTGGCTAAGTAGACTATACCTTTAGAGTTGCAATTAAATCTGTCCTTTAATCTATATTTATGACCAAGCAGTGAAAATGAATTAGCCATCTCAGCATATTTGCAAAAATTACAATTCTCACATTTAGACATTCCACCTGATCTAAGGGGTCTAGGATATTGCCTTTCCAATAAATCATTGAGGTTCTTACCCCGTTTAAACACTATATTTGGGGAGCCACCAAATTTATCAAATAGTGACTGGTTACATCTGAACAATTCCCAATTTTTCTTTATTATATTCACACAATGGGTACTATGAACACTGAATGTGGTTTCCTAAATATTTTTGCTGTGTAACAATTCAAAACTCTGTTCTTAGTCACCCAAATGTCCAGGTATGATACAGACTCCAAACTAAAATTGGAAGTAAACTGTAGAAATTCTACAAAGAAAGACATTTTATGAAAAAGACATACTCTAACACATTTTTACATTTCTCTAGTTGTCACCCTTTTCACCAAATGAGTGCAGTTATTAAAGGTCAACTAATCAGGGCTTCTTGCATCATCTCTAAAGATGAGGAGTTCCATGAAGAATGTCAGTTCTTGAAAAAACTGTTTCTTCATCGGGGCTACCCTGAGTCTCTGTTGGACACACTAATAGAGGAAGTTAGTTACAAGAGGGAAAGGCTTATATTTAAGCCGATATTGGCCCCTAGAGGTATTGAAGGGTTGACCTCACAAGTTTCTGGTACCTTAATGTCACCTACACATAATGTTACAGTTTCATAAAAGGGTCAATCACTGTCTTGTGGTTTTATAACCACATTCAGTGTTCATAGTACCCTTTGTGTGAATATAATAAAGAAAAATTGGGAATTGTTCAGATGTAACCAGTCCCTATTTAATAAATTTGGTGACTCCCCGAATATAGTGTTTAAATGGGGTAAGAACCTCAAGGATTTATTGGAAAGGCAATATCCTAGGCCCCTTAGATCAGGTGGAATGTCTAAATGTGAGAATTGTAATTTTTGCAAATATGTTGAGATAGCGAATTCATTTTCAGTGCTTGGTCATAAATACAGGTTAAAGGACAGATTTAACTGCAACTCTAAAGGTATAGTCTACTTAGCCAGATGTATCCACTGCCCTGCTTTCTACGTAGGGAAAACAGAGTGCAGGCTCCGGGACAGGATGTATGAACACTTATACGCCATTAATCGTAATAAGCTTGATAATGCCCTGGCCAAATACATCCATTTGAATAGTGATCACAAGTTCAAGTTTTTAGCTATTGACAAGGTGGAATACAGCTTCAGAGGGGGACTCTTTACCCTCAAATTGGAAGAGCTAGAACTTAAGTGGCAAATCAAACTGGATGCAAGTAATGCTCCTGGTTTAAATTAATTTAATTCTGTTAGTAGCATTCTCAAACTGAAGAGTTTGCTGAGATAAAATGCTTACTTTAAGGTTGTATAATGCTTGGAAAAGTTCATTAGACCTTCATCACTAATTTTTATGCAAGCAATGTTTCTGGTTTAAATGAGTTTAATTCATTTAGTAGCATTCTCAAACTGAAGAGTTTGTTGAGATAAAATGCTTACTTTTAGGTTGTATTTTGTTAGGAAAAGTTTATTATGCTTTCATCTTTATTTAGTTCTTAATTTAAAAATAGAATATTTTCATATATAAAAACTTGTAAATAATGTTTAGATATTACTTAGGTTTTAGTATGTTTTATATGTTTTTTTATGTAATGTATCTTTAAATGGTTAATGACTTAATCATCCCGCGTTTTTGGTGCTAGTGACTATTTAAATGTCCTATGTTTTTGTAATAATTACTTCTGAGGAAGTCTGCTTTGTGGGCAGATGAAAAGCGCTTAAAGTTTACTATGTGAAGATTCATTAAACACTGTGTGTGGACTCTACTGTGTTTGGGACTTGTTTTCCTGTTTTTTACCAGTTTTTTGTGCCTTGTCTTCAGTTCCCAAATATACCTACTATCCTTCCCCAACATCCCACTCTCACCTTATTAAAAAAATGGGCAATCTGTTCTCACAAAAAATGTTGCTCCATACATAGCTGTCCATTTTGCCCATGTGTCCACTGGACACATGTAATCTGGTCTAATTGGCACATCCCTAGCTATCTTTCATATTGTTTTTCCCTCTGGGTGCCCCCTTTTTCACCACTTTCCTATCACCTCCTTTTTCTTTTCTTTTAAAGAAATTAGCAAGGGGTAAGCAGGAGTAAGCTGCAATAAGCAGCAGTAAGCAGCAGCAAGCATGTTTGCGTGATGCTAAGTGGTGCCTACACAGATTAAGCAGTTTCCCATTTAACCATGTGTTGGCTTTGCTTACCATCGCTCAAACTCATGCATACCCACTTACAACTGCTTAAAACTGCCTTAATCACCCTGTCTTCATCAAACACTGTTCTGCCCAGCAACAATATAATCAGCCCTGCCAAGTCTTGAACGTAGGACCCTGTACACCACAGTCAGAGCAATTTACCACTACACCATCTGAACTGTAATAATGAAGGCTGTTTTTTTCAAATATATCATTCATTACAGGTATAAAATAGTAGGGAACAAACACTGTGGAATCAATCATGTTTAGTATATATAAATATACACATATAGATGTGTATGGTGATAGATAAATATCAAAAAGTATATACATCAGATATATGGAGCTATACATATAAAACAAATACATATACAATATATACATATATATTGTTATATAAACATATGTATAGATATCAAAAAATGAATATATATATATATATATATATATATATATATATATATATATATATATATTTGCCCATAACACATAGTGGAGTCATACCCAGCACCATACCTCTACAACTCTTAATGCAATAAGTCTGGACAAAGGCTGTTAAAATGGGGGGACAATGGTCCAAGAACAGAGACATAATGTACGTACTGCAGTTATAGATGTAGAATGTTGCTACAGTAACAGGGTTCGTGTCAGCATACATGTTCAGAAGGATGTAAGTTCTCAAACTGAAATGTATGTCATCATTTACAGACAGAAAATCTCACATCATCACAGTGATTTACCAAAGAAATGAAAATAATGATTCTGTGGAACAGAACATACATATGAGCAATAATTTTGGCCAGTCTGAAACATTCTGGCCAGTCGAGAGATATGCTCAGAACCTCTTAGTGCAACAAATCTGGCCCAAACCTGACCAAGGGGAGGGGGGTGTAAAGCCATAAAACTGGGAACATATCCCAAAATACTGGAGTAGATAAGGTGACACAGTTGATGCAGTAACACCCTCCTGTCTGTTGTATCATATATTGACTGGAATAGCCCAAGTCCAAAACCAAATTACTGCCCACTACTCACTGACATAAATCTTCACATCATCCCACAGATGTGTCAGACATACACAACAAGTATGGGGGCCAGACAACAGTACAACTAATAAATATCGGGACATAACTTCACAGTAGGGAAACTACACTGAGCTGCTTGGCATGTCATCAAGTACTGTCTAAACTACAGTCAGACTGACACAACAAAAACCCAGTTTTGCTATGGGGGAATACACATTTAATTGCAAATATATCAGGCACTACAGGGATGTAGCAGCACTGACCAACAGACACCAGCATGAAAGTGCATACCCAGAACCAACCTCACCACATTCAAAGTGACATACTGGTAAGCCACAGGAACAGTAGAGTACATGGACTGTGGGAACAAAATCATCAATATGTTTGCCATTCACACACTACCCCTATATATACTGGCCCAATTCACAATGTAGTCTGATGCCTGACTGTGGTACGGGACATGTCTCAGTCTGCACCTGCAAACATATATAGCTGATAGAGCACCAGAAGCTGGAGCAGCATGCAAAGTCAGATAGAAAAGAACCCTCAAAACTTACATCTAACCCCCCTCCCTACACAGTCCAAATAACACATTCACAATACACTGCTACACAATCCTGACAACCTGTCAACAATTGCCAGAAATACACAGTCCTCTCAACTATATAGAGTCCCACAGAACATCCAGACATCATCTTCATTTATAAGGCCTTCTAGACGTAACGTCTGGCAGTCTGATACATCACTGGGATGATATGGAATGAAGTAATTCTATGATGATATACTATACCTATACACCTCTTACAGAATGACCTCTGGACAAAGCCTAACATACTTGGGAGCAAAGGCCCAAACACAGGGGCATTATTGACATATTGCTGTCATAAACTGAGAAAGTTGCTGGTGTAACAGGGTTGTTGTAACATATCTGTTCTGAGGGATATGAAGTCAGAAACACACATAGATGTTACCATTTACTGACTGCAATCCTACTGAATTTCCAAAGCCAAAAAATGTGTGAGTAACATACCAAATATAAGAGTCCAAACTCTGGCCAGTCTGCAGATAGCCCTACAGTTGAGAGTTATGTCAACCACATAACACTGTCAGACTTAAATTCATGCAGAGCAGCCATATCCACACAGACCCTGTCAAAGTAGCATTATTTCAACTGTATAACAGCAATACTTACATTCTGTCCCTATGTCTGGAACATTCTCCCCCAGCTTGTTGGGCTGTCTCCATGGTGTTTGTTGTAAGAGGTATTCCCAACTACACTCTGTGATGCCATTCATCACACACCTCCATGAAGTATTCCTCCAAGGCAAGGAAAAGGGGCAATGCCCACATGAAGTACTAAGTTATAGAAGTGTGTTTCCATGCTATTGGGTATGTGAATGATACCACAGCTGTTCCACATGCAATTAGCAAGTGGGGGACTCCAGTTGGTGCACGGGCTATCAGCTGCTCATGAGCATTACCTACTAAGGGCAAGATGCTGGCTGTACAAAACAGATGTATATCCTACATCTGTCTCAGACACACACACACACACACACACACACACACACACACACACACACACACACACACACACACACACACACACACACACACACTGATGGAGTATACCAACTGAACTGAAAACAAATAAACACAGCTATGTCAAACAATTACGCCTGTAATGGAATGTAGTAGAATGTAGTAGGGAGCATGTAAATGTGGAAAATAGGAATTTCAAACAATATTATGTCTCAACAACACATGCTGTACTGATATATTGCTGAGCAGAAATTATGGCCATAGAAACTGTGTCTGTCTGCAGTGACATAGAACACAGCTCAGGGCCCTGAGTCACCCCAGGAAAGGATGGCTCATATATGACCACTACTGGAGTGTGTGTTGCGCAATACTGACTGTGACACTGCTAGGCCGGGTTCAGGCACCTAGGTAGCGAGACATTTCCCTATGGTATATTTGACTGGGGACACATGGTTGAAGTGACATTTAGCTACACAGAAATATGGCTGTTTGCAAATTCCCTGTGGACAAAAAGAAGCACACACTGCCATGCTCACAGCTTTAGTAACCAAATGAATGGAGGCAGAAGAAATAATGAGTGTTATGCTCAGTGTAGAGTACATGCTTATGTAAATATAACATATAGAAGTGTGCTACAGCGTGGAGGAAATCTTGCATGCTATTGTAGTCACATTTATTTGCCGGCATGCATTTTTGGTAATGTTCCCTAGACACTGTGAAGGAGGTAGTGGTCCACACACACAGATTATAAAGGCACTGCCCATTGTGCACTGCATTTTTACTGCCATTGACATGCCCTCTGGCCAGCCTGCTGCTGATGCCTGCTATATTGTCTGCTGTCTCATGTTCCCTTGGGGACCATAGACATTGATTTCCCCCATGCATTTGGTTATTGAAGTTGTGGGCATAGCAACACATTCTTCTCTTTGCCCACAGGGAATTTGCAAACAGCGATATTTCTCTGCAGCTAACTGTCACTTCATCCATGTGTCCCCAGTCAAATGTAATACAGGGACATTTCTCACTGCCTAGGTGCCTGAACCCGTAAATAATTCTGGGCAATGTCTAAGGTCCTGTGATGTGCTTCCCAGTGTATGTCTTCCAGGTGCCATGCAGCGGCAACTGCCTTACACCAATGCAGAGACAGCAGCCATCACACAAGCTGTAATCTTAAACTATGCCATCCTTTCTGGCTGTAGTCAGCAAAATTTGCAGGAGCAGGCTGCCCTGTCAGATGAGATCATCCACAGAGTGAACGTCTTGGACCACCATGGATGCACATGCGATCAGGTCAGGCATAGAGCAACTGACCTGATACATCGTGCCCAGCAAAGAGCTGCTGCTGTATGAGGGTCTGTACTGCTACTGGTGGAGGGCCAGCCACACAGGCCCCACTTACGGTGACAGAGGAGCTCCTTGCTAACCTTGGGGTAGTCCCAACACAACTTAAGCATGGGAAAAAGCAGTCGTGTAGGTGGGTGCACCCAGGCAACAGGTGAGTAGCATCCAGATAAGGCCAAAGTGCACATCAATGTAATGAGGTAGCATTTCAACTGTCTTCTACAGAGTCTCTAGATGCATATGTCAGTGCAAAATGGATTAGTGGGTGGGGTGTAGTAATGCACACAAGTGCACATCTATGGTGAAGTACAGCAAATTGCATAATATCATAGTGATTACTGTACCTGTGCAGAACCATAGCATTCAGCTTGTACCAATGCCTAAAGTGAATCTGCTGACAATACCTCTCCCTCACAATAACATAGGTCCATCTCGTCTGCACATGGGACAGCAGCCTGAACTTAGTAAGTATGGGGTTTCCCTATTGTGGCTCATCAGTACCTCAGGCATGCTAAAGCTTATGCATGTAACCATGCACACAACTGTTACACTCAGCAATATCTGTATGTTCACCTGTGGTGGTGTTTACTGCATTGCATCACGGTGGTCATGACAGGGGCCTATTTGCAGGAGATGTCACATATCTGTAACATACCTCACAACCTGTCATTGCAGGACACCGGGACAAAGACTAACAAAATGGAGAGACAAAATCCCAAAACCAGGGTCTTATTGTAGACAGTGCATAAAATGGTGTACACACCTGTTAGAATGCCAGGTATGTGTGATACACAAAAATGAAAGCACACTAGACAAGTTCAAAATACTGCCAACCTTTCAAGTGAGCTATAACCTGTACAATTCAATTGTAAATCAAATAAATCTGTTAGAATAACAATAATGACAGATAACAATAGTGCAACAACCTAGATGCATATGTGTGCACAGGCTGAAGCTAGAACTGTGTTGAGACAGCTTTTGATATAACTACAGCAGTACATCTTATTGGGTACACAACAGCCATCAATTACAGAGACTCTTTGATTAACAGCAACTAACTGTTAGCTGTCCTACCAGGATTATCCTAACATATACCCAGTTGCCTGCTACAACAACAGCCATGGTTCACATAGAGCTGATGAAGCTGCTAAGGGACCACGTTTGAGATGTATTGGCCTGGAGAAGGGTACCAAAACATTTCCACAGCATTGCACATACCATGGAACACAGTGCAGGCGGTCATTAAAAGGTGGTGAAAATATGGGGCTACAGTGACATTGCGAAGGAATGGACATCTCACCAAAGTTTATGAGAATATAAGACCAAAACTGACCAGAGAAGCTGCCAGGAGCCCTACAGCAACAGTGAAGGAGTAGCAGGAATCTCCAGCAAGTACTGGGTGTGTACTACATGTCACAACAACCTTCCAATGTCTCCATATGTCCTGCCTGTAGGGTAGGGTTGGAAGATGGCAGAAGTTCCTCACACCAAACAATACCCACGCCTGGTGAAAGTCTGAAAACAATACATCAGATCTCCAAAAAGCAAGTGGGAAAATGTGTTATGTTAATATGGGACCATCATTGTACTCTTTGGCCACAATTCTAACAGGTATGTTTGGCGCAATATCACCACTGCACATTACCACAACACCACCCCCATGGTGAAGCATGGTGATGGCAGTGTCCTGCTTTGGGATTACTGTTCACAAGCTGGAACTGGGGCTGTAGCCAAGTTAGAGGGGATTATGAACAGTTCCAAACACTGATCCCTTGTGGTTCCAAAACGTTCTTGTTTCTGTCACATTGCTGTGGATGGTGAGGAATTCCACCTTTCCACACAACAATGGCCCAAACCATACATTCATATCAACAAAAGGATGGCTTCACCAGAACACATGCAATGTTCTGCACTGGCCAAGTCAGAGACCACACCTACGTCCAATAGGCTATATGCAGGGCAACCTGAAGAGGGCAGTGCACAGGGAATGCCCTTGCAATCTGACATAGTTGGAAGTGTTTTGCAAGGGAGAATGTGCAAACATTGGCAAGTCAAGATGTGCCATGCTGATAGACACCTTCCCAAGATGACTGCATGCTGTGATTAAATCAAAAGTTGCTTTAACAGAGTATTACATTAAGGGTGTGCACACTCATGCAACCAGCCTATTGTATCTATTTCAGTTACCAGATATTACCTGTAACTGATGTGTATGTTCTTCAGTTGGATTGCACATGTTATATGTCATATGAAATGATGGCAATGTTATGACCTGATTTCTGAGGTGTCATGTGATATATCATGAAAACCTGGCATGTTAACAGGTGTGTGTACACTTACTACATCCACTGTAAGCTTGGAATGCTGTTTGAGTAACTGGCTTTGTTTTAAAATACATGTACTGCAGGTTATGCAGACTGCACCTCCAATTAGGACATTACTCCGTGGCACCAATCCAAAGGCCAACCCAGTAATGTATAAGACAAACACAGGAGATATGAGGAACAGACCAAACATATGAGCCACACATGTAGACATTCAGCAAAATTTTGTACAGTTGGGGGGGTATGTTCTGTAAGAGATGCCACAGTGCAATGCAGGTGAACAGCAATAATTTACATGGATTCAGTGTGTGCTAGGTGAAAGTCCATCACCTACTAACACCACTCACGTATCCCAGAAGTGCATATTAGTAGTAACAGTAATTGAAAAGGGCTGCACTTCATGATGCTGAGAGTCTGTCCAGAGTGTGTATGTTATTGTCTGACTGTGTGTCGTGAATGCCTCCAGTTGGCTAATGTGAGGTCTCTGTAATGCCTTTGAGGCACCTCACCTGTGTGTGTGTGTGTGTGTGTGTGTGTGTGTGTGTGTGTGTGTGTGTGTGTGTGTGTGTGTGTGTATGTGTGTGTGTGTGTGTGCATGTGTGTGCGTGTGTGTGCGTGTGTGTGCGTGTGTGTGTGTGTCTGTATACCAGCAAACTTTATAGCGCCAATAGTAATTTACATATGTTGTTTTTCCCTCACAGGGGGACATGTTGGCTGTGGCCCCTCCCATTCTGATACTGATGTCAGTGTCTCTGCAGACTCTGACCATGATGATACCCATATTGAAGCATAGGTGGGGTTGTCAGGGTCTGATACTGTGCCATTGGTTGGCATCCCACTATTGTGAACCCCATCACCGTACACAGTCACAATGCCCAGACATACCCCATCACCAGTGGCCACAGATAATGGACAGTTGGTGGGTGGTGGCATGGAACAGGCTACTGTTGTGACTGTGGC